>NW_024879381.1:680088-680303 GCF_018340385.1 Cyprinus carpio
CTGACTTTTTGAATGGCTTTCATTGTAATCAACTATAGAACACCTATTTAGTAAGATTTTGAATTCTGAACAGCTCCATAACTGATGATTATCACCACCATATGCTG
Source organism: Cyprinus carpio (assembly GCF_018340385.1). NCBI lineage: Eukaryota > Metazoa > Chordata > Actinopteri > Cypriniformes > Cyprinidae > Cyprinus > Cyprinus carpio. The sequence goes on from NW_024879381.1 coordinate 680,196, forward strand.
TATAACAACCAATACCTGATCATATTTTCCCTGGGTTTTATGAGTTATAACAAACATGCTTCAAAAACACATGGTTACAACGTCTAAAAAAATAATCTAAGACAGAAG
>NW_024879381.1:680551-685233 GCF_018340385.1 Cyprinus carpio
AAAGTTTTAAAACTTACNGTAAAGGCAATCTGTTTACTCAAATGGTTTGAGTTACTGTGACTTGTCAGGTTTTACAGTGTGGAGTTCTCTTCAGCCTGATGTACCCCTGAAAACTGACCTTATCCTACCACAGCTCCTGCTCCAACTGATGGTTTTCAGCATAAGAGCTGTGAGTCTGTGGCCCCTGGACCCTTATTGGTACTTGCTTTTTTTTTGGACTCCATGGCAAAGGACATGCGTCTTATGCACTGATTCTATTGAAATATGATCACCCATAAGTGTCAGCCATAAATCAACATCAACACAGATATGAGAAAGGAGAGAAGAGGATCAGCTGAAACTAAGATCGCTCACAGAGAAACAGTCACAATACCAGATTTCAGTAGTTGGTACCGATATAAGAGAAATGTTCACTTTTACAAACCAGACATCCCACCTCTCCTGAAGGTATTTGGTACGTCACCTGCATATTGATAGGGGTGGTAGAGTCCCGAAATGAGTTTTGCAGGGCGGGATGTCTGACATACCAATTTGAATAATATGACATCAACAACTGATGAGCTGTAATTCGCTTTATAGGAGTTAAATAAATGCATTAAACATGTAGTTAAAAAAAAAAAGAATTGCATAGGAAAGCATCAAACAGCAATGTATCAGTACTGCGAGCAAACACAACAGCAAATACATTGTGCGCTGCGCTGTTTTTCACGCATAGAGCTGCTGTCCCCTTTAGATAGGAATAGTGTGCAGTTTGAATTGTTTCTCTCTTCTTTGTTCCACATCGCGATTTGCCAATATGAGCAATATTGCAAATACTTCAAGAGCAGCTGTCAGTGCTGAACTGAGCCTGTATTATTGATACTGGTAATGTTACATCTTTTACTATTGTAAGTAGCATCTTGGCTTAGCACTAGAGAGGAACATGCCTGTTGAAAAACATGTTGAGTTTTGGATGTTGGTCTCTCCCCAACTTTATTTAACTTATGCAAGTTCTCGCGTGGTCAGCCAGCTTGAACATTCATGTTTACGCTGTTTATTAATTCTGAGTGATCTTGCTTCACTGTCCAAACAGATGCTTTGGGTTTGGGACGCTTAATATACCTCAGGAACTGAACCTGTAATAACTGCACTGAAAGACACTGAGAAGCAGCAACAAATTGCCAAACTAGATCTTTTAAAAAACATTTTAAACATACAGAGAGGGGCCAAAATGAAAATATATATGTATATAGTTCAGAATGTTTACTAGCTGCTGCCAGCGCTACATCTGAATGGTGCTTTTAATTCATTTCATAAATGTCTACCTTTTGTTGTCTACAAAGATTTTATCTCATGCATTGGTCTTTTTTAAAGATCTTCTTTGCATTTTCATGTGAAGACTCATTTAAAAATGCATGTAAATGAATCAGTCCATGGCTGAAATGTGACTTGTCACAAAGTGCTTTTTGAGTTCATCATAAATAAATGAAAAAAGATAACAATGAATGATTAGAGTGATCATTGAATGTCTGTGGATTCTAAATATGTTAAGTTCTTTTGTCATCTATGTAAAAATAAGTTATTCTCTTTTTTCTTCCTTTGGCAAAATTAGTGCTAAATGTGTTGATTTTCACCAATCACAAAACTCAACCATAGACTCTTTGAATGAAGTTTGATCATCTTCTTGTGGCAATAGGTGCATACACCACGTCATCATCCTCTTTATTTTTCTGAAATAAAATGCAAAATACAATAATAACACAAGATATAATAATACTAATAATAACAGTATTATTTGAAAAAAAGAGCTACTGTTAGAACCACCCTAAACCACCATCTTTAGCTACTGTATAAAGGCTAAATGTTGCCAATATGTGGTGATACAGGTTATACTTAATACTTAGACAATGGTGTGAAATTTCATATCGTGTAGGGGGAAGGGAATCAATGTAAAGTCACCAAATAATGAATACAGAAAAAAAATCCAGTGCACTCATTTAATCCCATAATGCAGTGAAATAACGCGTGTACAACCGACGTTGAATCAACGGCTAGAGAATATTCATAATGGATTGTGAGGTAATGCAGAATGAATTCCCGCGTTTTGCCAGAAGATGGCGCCTGCAGCTGAATCAACCAGCCATCCATTTTCTAAACTGCTTGTCAGATGTGGGTACAGTGTAATATCATACAGGTATGCATTTCTTTTTAAACAGCAGCAAAAATCAACAGAGGTCCAGCAGCAGCAGAAATCATCACTATCACAGAGACTGAGCCTTCTAGAGGACCTGAAGAGATGATGTTTTGATGATGAAGAGACACATTAATGAACGTGAATGTGAACAAAATCACTAATATATCAGTGCTGCTGTACCTGAACATGACTGACAGAGTTGAGTGATGTTGATGTTATGTGTGGTCTGGTTTCTGATGGGATTGTTGATCACACAGCTGTAGGTGTTTTTATCCTGATATTCCACCTCCAGAGGTAGAGAGAGACTGATGCTGAGATTAGACACACTGATGCTGGACAATAAACTGTTTCCTTTGTACCAGGAGAGAGTCACATGACCCACATTCACCACTGAACACAACAATGAACAATTCTGCTGTGATGATGATGAAGATGATGAAGAAGATGATGATGATGATGATGAAGAACAGTCTCTGTTGATGACAGGAACAGGCAGACAAGCTTGGGGGAAAAATGGAGAATAAATCTAATCAACAATCTTATTTTAAATTCAATGTTTGAAGTTAAATGTTTTTAAATAATGAAATGTTTAGTCCTTTTATAATGTAAATTAGTAACAAATACTCTTTACTCACAATAGACAGAAACACTGAATGTTTTCGATGTCAGTTTTGATCCACTTCTCTGTACTTCATAGTGTCCAGCGTGTTCAGTTGTGATGTTTGTGATGGTCAGAGATCCAGTCTGTCTATCCAGCTTCAGTCTGTCTCTGAATCTCTCAGTAGGAACATCAGATGTGGTGAAGATTCCAGCAGCTCTACTGATTTTAGAGAGATTTTAGAGACTTTTTAGCTCCAAAGTTCCAAAGAATGTCAATCATCTTCCACATATTTTAGTACCCTCATCTGTATTGTGACGGATCTCCCTCCATCACTGACCCTGATCACCAACACACCTGCTGAACAACAGGGACAAAATACAATCACCGTTTGAATATATGAAGCTATTATCGTACAAACTGATATAGCCCCTAATTGGTTTGTAATTTTAGTGTAATTTCAACAGTTTTTTAACCAAAAAAAAAACCAAAAAAAAAACAAAAAAAAAAAAAAGGGAAAAAAATATATATATATGTTTTGCTAGTGTTATTAAGAATGAGTTAGTTTGATTAGTTTTAGTGTATTGTTTATGTGAAACTTACTCCTGTGACAAGCTGAAAGGTTGAACTGTATGAAGAGTTTAGAAAAAGTGAATGAAGTTTTAGAAATTGGTCTTAGCGGTTGTAACAACAAACCGTAAATGTGAACTAAAGAAAATCAGCAAAAACAAGCCAAAATAAAGACAAATATGTGTAAAGTAATAATGTCATCTTTACAGTAAATTAAATTGATCTGCTGTAACCATTGTGGGAAGTTACATAATTTTTATAATAAATACATGATGATAATTACAGATAGAATGTACAAGTCAAATTCTTCTGGATATTTACAATTTTTACAATATTAAATAGCCTATTTATTTAAATAAATGAGATCTTTAGATAAAACACGCTCACTGCATCTGAATCACGGAATGCACTCAGGATTGCCACATGCCTTTATTGTTAAAAAATATTTCTTAGAAATTGCTAAAACAAACAAACAAACAAACAAACAATGACCTGAATCCAAAGTAAGCAAACTTCACAAAAAGGATTAATTTAATAAATAATAGGAAATGAAACATCATAATTTGAACAGCAGCAACAGCAGCAGCTTTACTACTCTACAATGGAAAGAAATTAGGCCATAAAAATAGATTTATAACTTACCGAATAAGACTCCACCAGTACAAACAGAACAAAACAAACATGTGAGACATTTTATTCAGTTATTCGGTGTCTGATCTAAGAAGACTATAAAATTACTCAAGCTATATGTGAATCCTCCCCTGACAGAGTTTAACCCGCCTAGTTTTTACGCTTCATTTGCATACGATATAACCAATGATGTTATATTTCCCTTATTAAGACTTTAGCTGTTCATAATAGGCGACATTAATCTTTATTTTCAGCATTTATTATAGGTTTTAATGGTTAAATAGCTAAAAGTGAATAATATTGTGTGAATTGTGGAAGAAATGGAAGCTTTAGCATAAGTTCTGCCGGGAAGACTCAATTGTTAGCGTCACTTATTACCTCTCAATTGTCCAATCACGTTCTAATAATAGAAGTATAAAGGACCTGTGCACTTGTCTGAGTTTGCAGATGCTGAACGCTTCACTGTTGCCGACCAAACATGTATCAAGACTCGCAATCTCTTTGCGATTATTCTGATTCTGACGACGAAATCGTCCTGCCATCTCCTATTACCGCTCGCCTAAGTTCGCGTATACAGTGCCGGTCTTCTCCATGGGCTCAGTGGTCTTCGGAAAGTATATCTAAAGTTCTCGAAGACGCCGGCATACCAATTATTCTAGGTCTCTCAAAAGAAGATCTACTTTCTCTCGTTCATAACACGCTGGGCAATCA
>NW_024879381.1:685790-724200 GCF_018340385.1 Cyprinus carpio
CCTCTCTTCTCACCCCGATCCGGTATTTGTTGACTATTTAATCACCGGTTTGTCCCAAGGGTTTCGGGTGGGTATCCTTTCTCATCTTTCTGCATCTTTTGTTGCAAAAAAATTGCAATCTGCAGACACGAACCTGATGTAGTTTCAGTTTGTTGACTATTTAATTTAATGTTTGATATGTTATCGGCCCCTTCACTTCTCCTCCTTTTTCTCAGTTTCGGATTAATTCCATCGGCATCACAACTCGCAAATATTCCGGTAAAAAACATCTAATCTTCGACATGTCTTCTCCACACTCCTCCAACATAGCTAGCGTTAACGAATGCATTCCCTTAACACCTTTTTCTCTTTATTACGCTACGGTGGATAACGCCATCCAGTTAATCAAATTAGCCGGTCATGACGCCTGGTTAGCCAAAGCTGACATTACCGACGCTTTTAAAACTATGCCAATTCACCCCTCTGATTGGCCGTATTTTGGAGTGAAATGGAATTCAAAATTCTACATCGCTGTGAGGCTCACTTTCGGTTGTAGAAGTAGCCCGCATATTCTCAACACTCTCTCCGAAGCTCTGTGTTGGATTCTGCTGAACGTCTGTAAGCTTCCTTTCGTTTTGCATTTACTAGACGATTTTTTGCTAGTCGACTTTCCATCCTCGCAATCTCCCATCCTTAGCATTCTTAAACAATTAAGAATGCCTTGTCTATGTGTGGCTCAGCGCAGCCTAGTCACGTGCGGCTCAGCGTGGTCACGCTCAGCGCGGAGTGGCTCAGCGCGGACTCGTCTATGTGGGCTCAGGACGCGGACTAGTCACATGCGGCCTCAGCGTGGCCTTGTCTATGAGTGGCCTCAGTTGCGGCCCTCGTCTTATGAGGGGCTCAGCGCGGCCCGTCTATGAGTGGCTCAGCGCGGGCTCGTCTATGAGTGGCTCAGCGTGGCCTCGTCTATGTGTGGCTCAGCGTGGCCTAGTCACATGCGGCTCAGCGTGGCCTTGTCTATGCGTGGCTCAGCGCGGCCTTGTCTATGTGTGGCTCAGCGCGGCCTAGTCACGTGCGGCTCAGCGTGGCTCAGCGCGGCCTTGTCTATGAGTGGCTCAGCGCGGCCTTGTCTATGTGTGGCTCAGCGCGGCCTTGTCATGTTCTACCAAAAAAAAAAACCCATAATAATAAATACAAAATTTCGACGAGATAAATGGAACCATATTATGAGCTGTCAACCTACAAGTATTGAAGAGTTTTCATGTCTATCATGCTGTTTGCTAACTCTTCTATTTTTTCTTTCTATTTTAGGTACGACAAGATAGACGGCCGGCAAGTATATTCATTTTCCATTTCTGGGGGTGGAATTATTCCAATGGAATTATTCTTCCACTAATTTTTGGGGGTCGGCTGCGCCCCTGCCTTCGTCTTCAGGCAGGAAATGCTGAATCCGTACCCTCGGACTGCTAGTTAAGGATGGAGCCTATGCCAAATATTATCATATGTATAGCTTGCTGGGCTTTAATAAATGGATGATTTGTTAAAATATCTTCTCCGAGTCTTTCTGGTAGAAATGGAAGCTTTAGCATAAGTTCTGTCGGGAAGACTCAATTGTTAGCGGCACTTATTACCTCTCAATTGTCCAATCACGTTCTAATAATAGAAGTATACAAGGACCTGTGCTTACACTTGTCTGAGTTGCAGATGCTGAACGCTTCACTCACCACCATCCACCCCTCCACCACCAAGATGGTTTCCTCCCTCACCCAAAACAAAGCTTTCTTCTCTCCATCTTCCTTACCACCGCAGGATGTTCTTCCCCTCCAACCACTCCACCCACCACCAGGATGGTCCCTCCTAAAACCTCCCGGGGGTCGGCTGCGCCCCTGCCTTCGTCTTCAGGCAGGAAATGCTGAATCCCCCGTACCCTCGGGACTGCTAGTTACGGATGGGGCCTACGCCAAATATTATCATATGTATAGCTTGCTGGGTCATTAATAAATGGATGATTTGCTACAATATCTTCTCCGAGTCTTTCTGGTAGAACTATATTTCATGGTAAAATAGAGCATTACTGTGATTTTTACAGTGATTTTAAAATGGTTTTCTATTATTAAATTCACAGTTTTAGTGTAAGAAAAATCTAAATACAAAGTTAAAACCGTGTATGATCTCATGGTACCAGTTTGCTAAGGTTCATGTTCTGAGTCAAACTGAAAGCTGCTGTGGTTTGTGTTCTTGAGAAATGTGTTTGATCTTTTGGGAGGACAAACATCTTGCAGCTCATTGAGATGTGTGTTCAGTTTTGTGGGTGAAGGGCCTCTTCCTGTCCAACTACTAAAAACAGACTCTTTAATCTATGGAAAAAGTAAATGATGAGAAAGTGTGTCTGACACGAAAGGGGAGAAATAGTACAAAATAGTCATATTCACAAGTTTAGAATCTCTTTTTTTTTATTTTCACTGCAGAGAAACACTGACTCCTAATTTAACACACACCAGCTTACTGGTGGAGAGGAGACAGAGTGATGAAGCCAAACAGTTATGGGGACTGCTAGGAGGCCATGATGGTCAGAGGTCATGTGTTGTCATTTTCAGTGTAGCATGTGGAATGTGTTTTCATTGGCTGCATGTTCTTGTGTCATGTTTTGTGCACGTGACTTTTGATTTGTTTCTGTATGCCATGTGCTTCTGTTTATCTTAACCCCGCCCTTCTTTTTAACTTATTACTGGTTAATTTTCACCTGTCCTTCCTCGTTTCACTCGTTCTTTGCACACTTACTTATATTCCTTGTGTTTGCAGTCCTGTGTGAGTTTGATGTTAAATATTCCAGTGTGTTGCTTTGTGCTGCTCTGCTCAGTGCAGTGGCCAGTAGTGTTTTCTCTCATGGCATAGTTTTTCTCTGCATCGAGTCCTTGCCTCAACCAAACCTGACACACAGACTCTGGACTTTGATCAGATAAGTAGAGATTGGCATATAATTATAAGCTATAATGTAGCCATTTTCTTGAATGTTAAAATACCATTTAGTGTTTTTACATCAACACATAAATGAAAAGGGTGACCTTTGACCAGACTCGGGACTTGAATAGCTAATCTTTCCACCTTTCACATAAAGTGTTTTCACATTGTGTTTTGTCACATTTTAAATTTCACAACTTGAAGTCCAAACACTCTTAAACAGGACAAACTGATGTTTCCTGTTGAGCCTCAGCGTTGTGATGATGCTTTAGCTGCTGTTTCTCACAAACCCCCTGGGCGATTTATCATTTAAATCAACATCATAAAATTAATGTCCAAAGTAGAAAGATTTGTTGTTCTGCTACCAGCATGACACAATGCTGCAGATTTAATAAAACAGAAAATATGATATTTTTAAGTAATATATTCTTTCAAGGAGTTTGTTAGTGAAAGGAAACTGAAAGGACATGAAGTGTGGCCAAGTATGGTGACCCAGTTTTAAATTGACAGAATTTAATGCTGCGTTCCAGGCAGGTTTTTGAGCCCGTAAGTCACAACTTCAAATCACGACTCACAACTTTGTAGCAAGGAATTGTAGCTAGATTATTAATTTTATTGCAACATTATATTGTCCTAAAGTCTATTTCTACCGTGTACCACTTGCATAAACACCGCACCAGTGTGTGGTGTTTGGAGCGATTCAGAACAGTGAATCATTTTGCGAAGCATTTGGATCAAATGATTCATTGTGTTTGAAAAAGTGAGCTTTGACTCCGGTATCAAGTAGGGTTGCAAAGGGGTGGAAAATTTCCAGAAATTTTCCAAAAAGCTTCACCACTTATCAGTTAAAGCAATATCATGCAGCTAATGACTAAAGCAGAAAAGTGTAAAAACTTGAAAAAAAAAAAAAAATTGTAAAATGGATTTTAATTTGCTCTCTAGTAATAATGACTTATTTACTCTTTCAGTTTCAGGTCTGTCTGCAGGTGAAAAGGCAGTAATTTGTGCTGCTGCTGGCCTGCTGCTTATAGCTGCATCTGTTTGTGGGTTTTATTTTTACAAGCATCGAGTAAAAAGAAAAGGTGAGTATTACATTAGTGATGGGAAGTCTGTTTTTTTTTCTCTCTCTATGTGAACTGGTTCTTTCAGACCGCTTCAAAAACTTGGTTCAAAAAATTATTTAATTTACACCAATAATAGGGATGTATCTATAATTTTTGTGCCCCAATTTGGGTAATTTAATACAGTCATGATCTGATACTTATATTTTTGTTAGGTGCACACTTAAAGTACTTTGTAGTTATTATAATCAATGTCCCCCTCGGTGAGTCATTGGTTCCAATACATTTTATTTATTATACTTTCTGCTGTTCATCATTTGAAGAAAAAAAAAAAACACACACACACATGCACAATTCACAACCTTTTATGCATTGTGAACTGATCATTGCTATATTACACATACAGCTGAATTAACAAGATGGATATATATATATATATATAATATAATATATATATATTATATATATATATATATATATATATTAAACAATTACTCTAATAATGTAAGTAATGTGTGTTTAACTGAGTTTGTTATTGTTGTTCAAACAGACAACAGGACACGGCACAAGGATTATGTAAGATACTATGAGCGCTTGAAAAACTGCAATGATCAGGTAAGATACTATGAGCACTTAACTAGTTTGCCTACAAAAAAATCTGATTCAGATCTGAAAGTTGGAAACATGTTTGTGTGATTTATGCAGTTTGATTCAGAAATCATTACCACTGTTCTTACCGTTTTATTTCATATTATTATGCGGCTCTGTGGAATACTTGATTCTGATTGGTCAGTCATGACATTCCGAGGTATGTTATCCCTGGATAACAACCTGTAAAAGCTAATAAACACAGGCTCATCCGGGTAAACAGCAGTCGGTGCTGTACTCTTGCTTGAACTATTTTGGTTCTTGGCATAGACTGTTGCTAATAGTTGCCAAATAAATGTAAAAAATTGCTCCATTTGTGCTAAGTGCGTTTGGGAAAAAAAGTTGATCGGGGTAGTCTGAAAAAGTTACTAAATTTTAGCAACAAAATGCTAAGTGGCAAACAATGAAATTTGTTGGCCTATCAATGACGTAAAATCAGCATTATCCTCAGTTATCCCTTGTAGAAACTATGGCAAAACAAGGACACAAATGCTGCTGAACAGTTAAATGCTCTGAGCGCGGAGGGGAAATTGTTGCCGCTACATTCACATCACATACTCTGCTCCCTCCACCAAGACGATATCAGGTCCGCTTCAGATTTGTGTGTCTGCACATCAGGTTATTAACTAGTTGGCGCGCACTTGTTGTTTTTTTTGTTGTTGTTTGTTTTCCCACGGCCCCCCTCTATGTTGAGTAGTGTTGGATCAAATTACCAAACAGGCTAGGTACCATACAGGCTAGCTTACGTTTAGTTAAATGTGCTCACATGAATATAGCTTTTATATGGTTCTATTGTGTTTGTTTTGTTTATTCTGAGAATAGACATATATCGTGTTTTCCTCACCCGAATTGCTCCACAACTTGTAATATTCTAAATCAAGTTTGGGGGTTTGGAGTGATAAATACTAGCCTATCTTATGGTTATTATTTATACAGCATGTAACATTACTTTCACCCTGTCGATCCATATTAGCGCGCCACCCACAGGATAAACCAAGGACATCTCTGCCAAAAAATTGTCCTCATGTGTTCAGTGTTACGGAATACCCAGGAGACTGAGGATAACAGAAAGACAGTTTTATTCGGGCACAAGCAGAGGAGCGGGTAGTGCTGGGGAAAAGTGATATGGAGACTGGCAGTGATGAATGGATCCATAGTAGCGGGGTAGGTAGGGGGGTAGAGACGTCAAGGTAGGGAGGTGTACCACACACGGAGATGGCTGGGAACTTTCTGGAGATCACCTGGAGAGGGTAAGTAGAGATAGAGTTAGTCCTTAGAGTTAGCATAAAGGTAAGACCTTGTTGCGAACAAGACCGGACGCTGACTGAGTGAGTGTGTGTGGTATTTGTAGTGCAGAGGTGATTGACTGTTGATGAGGGTCAGGTGGAAGTGCTCAGTACTAGGTGATTGAATGGAAGTGAACCTGGTGTGTCTGTAACAGTACCCCCCTCCCCAGACCGGACGCTCCTGAGGGCCGAGGACCCCGACGATGTGGTGGATGTCCTCTTCCTCATGGGAGCTGGCCTGTTAGGATGACTGGAGTGGAAGGTGTTTAGTAAGTTCGGATCCAGGATGTCGTTGCGTGGGACCCAAGAATGTTCCTCTGGACCATATCCCTCCCAGTCCACTAGGTATTCAAGTTGTCCACCACGCCGCCAGGAGTCCAGGATGTCTCTTACTTCGTAGGCAGCACCGTCTTCAAGGAGGAGTGGAGGGGGAGCTTCGGCTTCACCAGGTTCTGTTCTGTGGAAGGGAGAAGAAACAGAGGGATGGTGAGGCTTAAGGAGAGACACATGGAAAGTGGGGTGAATCCGGTACTCAGGTGGTAATTGGAGTTTGTAAGTGACGGATTGATCTGCTCAAGGATGGTGAATGGGCCAATGAATCTGGGTCTTAGCTTGCGGCAGGGCAGGCACAGGCGGATGTCCCCTGGTGGACAGCAGACCTTCTGACCGGGTTGGTATGCCGGAGCCTCGGATCGGCGAAGGTCGGCTGTCATCCTGCGCCCGCGTATGGTCCATTGGAGTTGGTGGTGGGCCGCGTCCCAGACCCTCCGGCTCTCCTGGAACCAGTAGTCGATGGCGGGGACATCCCACGGTTCTCCTGACCAGGGGAAGAGTGGAGGTTGGTAGCCAAGCATGCACTGGAATGGAGTGAGTCCGGTGGTAGGTTGTCGCAGGGAGTTCTGTGCGTACTCGGCCCACACTAGGAACTGGTTTCCAGGAGTTCAGAGTGGGTGGGCGTGACAGAAGGTACGGAGGAAGCGTCCAATCTCCTGAACCTTCTTCTACGTCTGCCCATTAGATTGTGGAGATGGTATCCGGAGAGACAGACTGATGGCCACACCTAGGAGCGAATGGAATGCTTTCCATACCCGGAAGATGAACTGAGGACCTCTGTCTGAGACAATGTCTTCTGGGATGCCGAAGTACTTGAAGACATGGTTAAATAGTAACTCTGCCGTTTCCATGGCCGTGGGCAGGACCTTTCAGGGGGAGAAGATGACATGACTTATAAAATCTGTCCCACTATGACAATAATGCAGGTATTATTATCAGAAGGAGGAAGATCAGTATAGAAATCCACCCTAGGTGTGACCACGGGGCGAATTAGGGACTGGGGCAGAGGATGGAGTTTGTCTGATAGTAGATGGAGGGACTTTTAGAGACGGTGCAGTCTGTTACATCCGTTCACGTACCTTCTGATGTCACAGGCCATGTTGGGCCACCAGAAGCATTCCCTTAGCAACGAGAGGGGTTCATTGACCCACGGGTGACCAGTGCCAAGAGATGTGTGAGCGGAGTGAATGAGTGGAGTGCGCAGTGTCCTGGGGGTTTGTACTGGTGTCCCGGTGGGCAACCCGGCGGGGTGTTGGTAGCAGGATCAGACGGAGGACAGGGTCTCGGCAGACCAGGTAATGGGGCTGATGATGACTTTTTTCTGGGAGTATGGTTTCTGGTTCTTCTAGGGTTTCTTCGGGGGCGTGACACCGGGGACAGGGCGTCAGCCTTCACGTTTTTTAGCCCCTGGGCGATACGACATTCTTAGCCCCGGGGGGGTGGGTATTATTGGCCAGGGGGCTTTTGTTGGTTTTAAACTGGAAGCGGGTGAAAGATTACTCAAGGTTCTTGTGGTCAGTGAGAACCCAGAAAGGGGTGTTTAGATCCCTCCAGCCAATACCTCCATTCTTCAGGGGCCAACTTGATGGCCAACAGCTCACGGTTGCCGATGTCATAATTTACTCTGCAGGGGTTGAGCTTCCGGGGAGAAGAAGGCGCATGGGTGGAGGCACTACGGGATTCCCCTGCTGCTGAGATAAGAACCGCTCCCACTCCGGTACAGCTGAAAGGCCCTCAGGCATTGCAGGACCTCCGCAACGTGGTGACGATGTTCTCAGCGAGCATTGAAGAAGAAAACCGCTGCAATCCTCCGCCGAACCACAGTAGGGCGCCGGCCTGGCCATGGGACTGGTGTGCACGGCAGGTGAGGAAGTGCTGGTGTTGTTGGCGGGGAAGTGCTCGCTGGTGTCGGGGATGTGGGTAGAGTGGTGAGTGTCTGACGTAATGCATCGACCAGGTCTTGGAAGGGGTCCGTGAGGCTCATGCTTGTGCCGATCGGTGTTGGTCCGGTCTTCTGTTACGGAATACCCAGGAGACTGAGGATAACAGAAAGACAGTTTTATTCGGGCACAAGCAGAGGAGCGGGTAGTGCTGGGAAAAGTGATATGGAGACTGGCAGTGATGAATGGATTCGTAGCAGAAGGGGTAGAGGCGTCAAGGTAGGGAGGTGTACCACACACACGCACGGAGATGGCTGGGAACTTCTGGAGATCACTGGAGAGAGGGAAGTAGAGATAGAGTTAGTCCTTAGAGTTAGCATAAAGGTAAGACCTGTTGCGAACCAAGACCCGGACCGAACGTACTGACTGAGTGCGTGTGTGCGGTATTTGTAGTGCAGAGGGTGATTGACTGTTGATGAGGGTCAGGTGGAAGTGCTCAGTACTCAGGTGAGGGCGTGCGCTGTGATTGAATGGAGGTGGAACCTGGCGTGTCTGTAACATTCAGAGATTAGAATTTAAAGCTTACAAAATGTTGCGTATTTATTCTTACATTTACATTACATTTACATTTAGTCATTTAGTAGACACTTTTATCCAAAGCGACTTACAGATGAGGACAAAGGAATCAATCAAAACAACCAAAAGAGCAATTGATGTACAAGTGCTATAACAAGTCTCAGTTAGCTTAAACACAGTACATGTAGCAAGGGCTTTAAAATAATATACAGATGAAAATAAAGATAGAAAACAGATAGAATAGAATGGGGGTAGAGCAAGCTAGTGTTAGAGGCTTTTTTTTTTTTTTAATTGTGTAATAAATGAAAAGAAAACAGATAGAATACAAAAATATTAGAAAGCTAGTAACTTTTTTTAAGAATAGAATTAGAATAGTGAGTGCTAAAGTTAGAGGGTCAAATAAGATGGAAAGAGATGTGTTTAAGCCGATTCTGAAGACGATGGCTAAAGATAAGTTCCTGTATTTAAACAAATCTTATATTGAATATCTGTATTCAAACAAAACACACAAAAACACTTAACAAAAATTAAGATAAGGCTATCTATTAGGCTATTCAAATATTTTTGGCATCGACTGTATATTTATATATATATATATCTTATATACTATATAGTCTTATATATATATATATATACAATATACAGTCGAGGCCAAAAAATGTTGGCCCCTTGGTAAATATGATCAAAAAAAGGCTGTGTGAAAATTCATCTGCATTGTTAATCCTTTTGGGCTTTTATTTAAAAAATTCACAAAAATGTATCCTGTCATTAGATAATAAGAATTTAAAATGGAGGGGAAATATCATTATGAAATGAATGTTTTTCTCAAATACTCGTTGGTCACAATTATTGGCCCCCCTATAAATTCTTATGATAAAATATCTCTGAAGTATATTCCCATTTTAGATTCACAACTTTTTGAGCACCCAGCATGATTATAAACATGAAATCATCTAGCTCTTGCTTCCTGTTTCACAGAAACATAAAGAGGAGGGAAAACAAAGCCCAAATTCCCTGAATCATCCATCACAATGAGAAAAACCAAAGAATATACTTCTGATGTGCAACAAAAGATAATTGAGCTTTACAAATTGGTGAAGTGGCTTTAAGAAAAGAGCTAGAGCAGTGAAAAATTCCTATTTCCACCATCAGGGCAATAATTTAAGAATTTCCAACCAACAGAAAATGTTACAAAACTGCCTGGAAGAAGATGTGTGTCTATATCGTCCTAATGCACGGTGAGGAGGAGAATTTGAGTAGCTAAAGACTCTCCAAGGGTCACAGCTGGAGAATTGCAGAAAATAGTTGAATCTCTGGTACAGAAAACCTTTTAAAAAATTGTCAAACAGAACCTACATCACCACATGTTGTTTGGAGGGATTTTTTTTTTATAACTCATCCTTTTAAATTATATTAAGCCTTAAAGTTCTGCATAATTAAGGACATGGCCACTGCTGCTGACACTGACGTCGAGCTAGGTGGGCGTTGCTTCAGCAACCAGCTCCCGGCTTTTTGCCCATTTTCGATTATCTGGGAGTGACACATGGTGACGCACTGCCAAGATGGCGACGGCCCGCTCCGCCAACTTTGAGCTTCAAAAACGCTCTTTCAGAAATCTACGGGTGACGTCACGGACACTACGTCCATGTTTTTATACAGTCTATGTTTCTGACGGCCATCTCTTCACTCCTCCCCCACCTGTAATGGGCAGATCTAAATTGAGTTTTGTTGATGCCTTGCTCTTTTTGTGGCTTTATCGACAGTTTTTATTAGCGCATATGACGCATTTTTGTATAGAGGGCATGTAGCATTTAAAACACATTAAGTGTACAGTAATTTATAGATGTTTACTGAGACATGAGTGTCCGTTTACAGAAATTTAACTGCTTGTACCCTGGATTTTGCGGAGACTTAACTTCTCATGCACAGGAATGTACGTGGATTTACCGGTGAGTGAGTAAACATTTCCGTCCATGTCTGGGAATTTATCGCGTTAGTGAGTGGACTGGAAAACTGCCGCACACAAAACAGTCCGTTTCTGACAGTGTCCAGAAGTCAGAAACACCAGAGCACATAGACAGAAACTGCCGGAAACATTCCATTTACGGGTTTGTGCGCTGACGTGAACAGTCTGGAAACACACCTTTTCATGCAGTGGCAATGTATCAGTAATTAAGGAACAGACAAACTTTACCAGCAATAGAAGAAAAAGTGCTTTATGTTTTCAGCATAGAGCTGCTAAAATCTTTAGATGAGAATAGTGTGCAGTTTTCACTATTTCTCTGTTTTTTAAATCATTATCAGCAGCATTTAGGCTACACAGTGAGAATATTGCAATATTGCCAGAGCAGCTGTCAGTGCTGAACTGAGCCTGTATTACTGATACTGGTAATGTTACATCTTTACTATTGTAGCGATGGCATCTTGACAGCACTAGAGAGGAACATGCCTGTTGAAAAACATGTTGAGTTTTGGATTTTGGTCTCTCTTAACCTTATTTAACCAGCAAGTCTCCCGTGGTCAGCCAGCTTGAACATTCATGTTATTCTGTTTCTTTATTCTGAGTGATGTTGCTTCACTGTCCAAACAGATGCTTTGGGTTTGGATCATGACATACCTCAGGAACTGAACCTGTAATAACTGCACTGAAAGACACTGAGAAGCAGCAACAAATTGCCAAACTAGATTTAAAAAAAAAAAAAAAAACATTTTATACATTGATATATGTGATGTATATAACAAAGGTTAATATTTTAGGATTCAACCTTTTGGTTTTACTCAGCTAAACTCTTTACTCTAGCTGCACAACTCCAGTCTGTACACATGCAGTGACTTATCAGCTTTTACTGTTGAAGTTTTTTATAGCTTGTACTCTGTTTGGGATCTTTTTGAATCCAAAATGACGTTTGCTGAAATAATAATAATAAAAAAAATCCCTTTATCTAAATAGCATGAGACTTTGTACAGTTGTCAACACTTGGTAGCTCTACAGAAAAAAAAAAAACCCTGAATTGATATCTGGTTGTATGTTAACGTGAAAAAAAAGTCACTCTCATCTTGTTGGGGTCTCTGGAAACCCCACATTGAAATGAATGGTGAAACGATAAAATCGATACCTTTACTTTTTAATTTGTCCAATAAAATCAATAAATCCATCACAATGCAGACCACAGAAATTAAGTGGCAACCCTTTCACATTCACAATGCAGAACAATTACTCTCGCACACACACCCCCCCCCCCCCCCAAAACGATTACCCATAGAAATAAACCGAAGACTATAAAAATTTTGATTTTTTTGTGATATAATTTGTCAAAAATGTCAGTTACAATGCAGACAACACACAAAAACTGAAGGGGTGACACCACAGCACATCCATGATGGATGAAACACACACACACACACACCCACACCCCCCAACGCCCCCCAAACCCATAAAACCCACTCGTAAGAAATGAAAAATTGACACGACATAAGTGGTTCTCTCTTACATAATTTGTCAAATAAAAGTCAGCTACAACAAAGAACACAAACAGAAATTATGGAGGGCCTCCACAGCACATCCACAATGGAGAATAAATGCACACACACATAAACACACTTATACACACATACAGGTGCATCTCAATAAATTAGAATGTTGTGGAAAAGGTGTTTTGAGTTGATTAGCTGATCTGAATGTCACTGTAGTAAGTTTGTGTGAGGAAAGGAAGAGGACAAAGGGACTGCTGACATATTTTTATTCAAGTAACAAAAATAACTTTACACCAACGGTGACTTTTACTCTGACATCAACACAGACACGATCGCATAACACTTCCGGGTGACTTCTTCCGGTTCTGGGGTACGTCAGCAGTCTGTCTCTCTCTCGACTGCTTCTGTCTCTCCTGGCGTTTTATACTCTCTCCACGCCAATTACTGAAACAAGAGACAGGTGTTGCTCATCTCTGCCCAAACCACTCACTTACCATTCGTCTCCTGATTCTCCCTCCCGTTGCAGACTTCGCTAACATACCCCCACCGCCCGACTCAGGCCGGGGAGCCATCCGGCCTGCAGCCCCCTCCCCCCCATTTCTGGAGAGGAAGTCGGCCACCACCATCTGAACACCCGGCCTGTGGATCACCTTGAACTTAAAAGGCTGTAGAGCCAGATACCATACGAGTGATCAGCGCATTGGTATCCTTCATGTGGTGGAGCCACTGCAGAGGAGCGTGGTCCGAACAGAGGGTGAACTCCCGTCCCAGGAGATAGTAGCGGAGGGTGAGGACGGCCCATCTGATAGCAAGGCAGTCTTTCTCTATGGTGCTGTACTTAGCCTCTCTCTTTGAGAGCTTCCGGCTAATGTACAGCACCGGCCATTCCTCCCCCTCCATCTCCTGGGACAGGACTGCACCCAGCCCTCTGTGGTCTTGGGACGTGGGCAGGTCGCAATAGCAGCTGTCTTGTCAATTTGGGGACGCACTTGTCCATGCCCCAAGTGGAAGCCCAGATACCTTACTTCCACCCGCCCAATCGCACACTTCTTTGGGTTGGCCGTGAGTCCCACTCCCCTCAGCGATCTCAGGACAGCCCTCAAATGCTGCATATGCCGCTGCCAGTCATTACTAAATATAATGATATCATCCAGGTAGGCAGCTGCATATGCAGCAAGGGGCCGCAGAATCTTATCCATGAGGTGCTGAAAGGTAGCCGGCGCCCCGAACAACCCAAAAGGAAGGGTAACAAACTGGTGTAATCCAAACGGCGTTGTGAAAGCTGTCTTTTCTTTGGATGATGGAGACAAGGGGATCTGCCAGTAACCCTTTGTTAAGTCCAATGTCGAATAAAAACAAGCCGTGCCTAGCCGATCAAGCAACTCGTCAACCCGCGGCATTGGATACGCGTCAAACTTCGACACAGCATTCACCTTGCGGTAATCCACACAGAACCGGACTGAGCCATCCGTTTTCGGAACTAAAACTATCGGGCTCTCCCAATTACTATTGGATTCTTCTATTACTCCCATGTCAAGCATTGCACCTAATTCAGCCTGAACTACCTTTTTCTTGTGCTCAGGTAAGCAATACGGCCGGCTGTGAACTACCACGCCCGGCTCGGTCTCGATATGGTGCTGAATCAGGTTAGTACGGCCCGGTAGGGGTGAGAAGACGTCGGCAAACTCGGCCTGTAATTTTGTTAGATCAGTGAGTTGGGATGGCGAGAGGTGATCTCCCCCTGGGGCCAGGGCGAGGGATTGTGGTTTGACATTCGCCTCTGGTCTGAGATCCTCCTCCCCTCCAATCACCGTTGCCAACATCACTGATTCCGCCTCATTCCATTTTTTTAGGAGGTTGAGGTGATAGATCTGACGTGCTCTGTTCCTATCGGACCGTATTACTTCATAATCGAGATCTCCGACTTGTCGTGCGACCTCAAACGGTCCCTGCCACTTAGCCATTAACTTAGAGCCACTTATCCCAATTCTTGGCATCTTCTTGAATGAATTTACGGATCCTGGATTTAAGTGTGCGATTAAATCGTTCGACCAGGCCGTCGGTCTGTGGGTGATAGACACTAGTTGGAATCGATTTAATGCCCAATAATCCGTACAGTTTGCGTAACGTACATGACATAAACGCTGTGCCCTGATCGGTGAGGATCTCTTTCGGGATCCCCACCCGGGAGATAAGATGAAACAAGGCGTCCGCAACACTCTTAGCGGAAATGTTGCGGAGGGCCACTGCTTCAGGATATCGTGTTGCATAGTCAACTATGACTAATGCAAAGCGATGTCCCCATGCAGATCGCTCTAATGGCCCGATGAGGTCCATACCAATTCTCTCGAAGGGGACCTGCATTAAGGGAAGGGGGGTGCAAAGGCGCTTTTGGGGCGGCCGGTGGATTCACCAACTGACATTCAGGACAAGACGCGCACCACCTGCGCACGTTGTCGTGAATGCCCGACCAAAAGAAACGGGTCATGAGGCGATTCAGTGTTGCTGCCTATCCCGAATGGCCCGCCCATAGGATTTAGAATGAGCCGCATGGAAAAGCATTTCCCTGCGGCTCTTCGGAATCAACACACTGGGTTGTATTCACTTTTGTCCAAGCGTCTTGGGTCACTCGATACAACCAATCTCTTAAAATGGCAAAATACGGATAGGTGAGCGGGTGGGCAGGTTGGAGAGGCTGGCCATCGATGGAGCGGACCTGTTGGAAAGCGTGTTTTAATGTCTCGTCCTGAGACTGCTCCAGAGGAAAGTCGTCACGCTCCGAGAGAATAAGTCTCCGGATTTCGCTTGGTTCCCCTGAAGCAGAACCCCGCGGTCCTGGCTCAGTTTTCTCCCACCTGCACGCGCGCGGCCTCCTTCCGTGCCTTATTTTCCCAAGAGGCATCCGCACATAACGTAAAAACAGTAAACTCGGGCCAATTCGTTTCCAAAATTATCGGATGCCGGAGGTGGGGACTAACCGCCACCCTCCACACTATGCTTTTGTCCCCGGAATTGAATAATAATCGGGACCACCGGGTACTCCACCACATCCCCGTGTACGCACCGCACCTTAACCATGCGGCTTGTATCCAATGCCCCCGGTTGAATCAGGCTTTGATGGATTGAGGTTTGGTTACATCCTGAATCCACCAAGGCCGGATATGTACCCCCCTTGATACTCACAGGTATTTGGTACTCTCCTGCCTGACCGGGGGTGGCCTGTGGGACGTCCGGGACCCGGATCATCGTCCCCACCCCCATCACTGGACACCTGTCCACGAAATGCTCCGGGTCCCCACAACGCCAACAGGCCAGCCCAGACCTCCCCGCCGCCCCCAGCGGGCGGGACACGAGGAGACGGGACCTAGGGAGAGGGACAGGTCGAGAAAGAGACGGGGAGGAGAGAGAGGGAGAGAGAGAGAGAGAGATGTTAAGGGTTCGCCGACCCCTGGCCACGCCACCATGTGGTCCTCTGCCAGACGAGTCCAGTGACGTGGGATGGTGGCACTGGACCCACTTGGCTGTTTTTTTCGGAAGCCGAGCGATGAATTGCTCCAGCACCACGAGGTCAATGAGGTGTTCCACGTCACTTCCCTCGGCCAGTAGCCCCTTGCGGCAGGAGTCCCGGAGCTGCTGGGCCATCGCAAATGGCCGACCAGATTCACCCAGGTCCAGGGAACGGAACAACTGGCGATGCTGCTCTGGGGTCCGGCCGACCCGCTGAATGATGGCCCTTTTCAGGTCGTCGAAGACCAGGAGGTTCGCCACTGGTAGCTGTTGTGCGGCCACCTGGGACTCGCCCGAGAGCAGGGGGATCAAACGGACCGGTCATTGGTCGCGGAGCCAGCCGCACACTTCCGCAGCTTTCTCGAACAGTTCAAGGAATACTTCCAGGTCGTCTTGTGGTCCCATCTTGTGGAGGGGTAAGTGAGCGGGTACCGCGGGTGGTCCCGTGGCCTCGGCGCGAACCTCCCGGTCGATCCAGCTCCGGAACCTCTCGCAGTCCTCCTGCTGGGCTTGAAGGATGGTGTGGAATCGCCGCTCCTGATCTGTTCTTAAGTCCAGCAGGGCCTGGTGTTGCTCTTGATGCAGGGCCGCGAGGGATGAAAAATGAGTCCGCAAATGGTGTAGAGGAGGGACTCTGCATGGCGGCGGCACTCCTTCTTCCTTTCCCGGGTTTCGGCACCAGTGTAGTAAGTTCGTGTGAGGAAAGGAAGAGGACAAAGGGGTCGGCTGGACTGCTGGCGTATTTTTATTCAAGTAACAAAAATAAACTTTACACCAACGGTGACTTTTACTCTGACATCAACACAGACACGATCGCATAACACTTCCAGGTGACTTCTTCCAGGTTGTGGGGTACGTCAGCAGTCCGTCTCTCTCCTCGACTGCTTCTGTCTCTCCTGGCGTTTTATACTCTCTCCATGCCAAATTACTGAAACAAGAGACAGGTGTTGCTCGTCTCTGCCCAAACCACTCACTTACCGTTCGTCTCCTGATTCTCTCTCCCGCTGCAGACTTCGCTAAACCACGACCCCCCTGCCACAGTCACCATATTCTAATTTATTGAGATCGTGATTTGGTGGGTTTTTGTTTAATGTGAGCCAAAATCCTCACAATTAAAAGAACCAAAGACTTAAACTACTTCAGTCTGTGTGCACTGAATTTATTTAATACACAAGTTTCACAATTTGAGTTGAATTACTGAAATAAATGAACTTTTCCCCAACATTCTAATTTATTGAGATGCACCTGTATAACACCACATGAAGGTTTGACTGTAATCATGTGTCATAACTGAAAAAATAAAAAATAAATGCTATTTCAGTACGAAAAAAAAGCTAAACTTTGACGAAGAGTCATTTCATTTTATATTATAACAATAATTATTTTGTAGTCTCTTAACATTAATATAATAATAATAAAAAAAAATTGTGAAAAGATCTAAACCTATGTGGAAATAGCAAAATGAGCCACTGAGTATTGCTATAGCCATCTGGTTGCTGTATTTCACTTTTTTTTTTTAAGTGTTTGTTTTCAAATAGATGGAAACAGTTTGGCATTAAACTATGGTACTTTGGCCATGTTATCCTCATTAATTAAAATTAAGAATGTGTGTTTTTTATAAAGTGAATTTTACATAAAAAGCTGTTTTTATATAAAATCTTATTAAAAATATTTTATAATTTATTTATTATACAGTTTTAAAATATCATAAAATCCTCCAAAAAAACGACACAAATGTGAAGTAAAAACATTAATGAACTGAGTAAAAATACATTTGTTTAAAATATATATATATTGTTACAAAATTTAATTTTCATATTATATTTTGTATAAATGAAAATGTTTCAGGCAATTTATAACAAAAGCATAAAAGTGTAATGCAGCTCTTTAGTGTTGGGACCGAGACCACTTTGTTGAGTCTTAGTCCTGATCAGAAATCAGAAAGGGCTTTATTGTGAAGGGTGTTTACACACAAGGAACTTGTTTTGGTGTCTGGAGCTTCCAGTGCAGAAGAACGTACAGACATAGTACAGATATACAATAAAATGAAATATAACACTAATAATAAAGAGAACTGAAAATAAATGTACAAAATAAATAATAATAATAATAAATAAATAAAAATAACTGTGGCAACACAAATATATATATATATATATAATATATATATATATCTATATATTATATATATATATATAAAAGATTATGAATGAACATAATAATTGAGTTTGAGTGGGAGACGTTTTAATAATGTCTGTAACTTTTTATGTTTGTTAATTTTTTATTTTCAATGTTACTCATAAAGGCGAATTTTGTCTGTACTCTGTCTTTATCAACATCATCATCCTGCACTTTGCTAAACATAAATCTAAATATCGATACAATTTAAAAGTAAATGCACATTGTTTTTAAGAGTGGGAATCTTAACCCATCTTACCCTACATGTTACCACTAATGTAGTTAACTTGTGTAATAAGCTTTTGCTAACTTTTGCTAAGAGATGGAAACAAGCAGACTAGCAAACTGGCATAAGGTAATGTGAAACACATCTATCAGTCAGATGCAGTATTTCACAGTAAAGCAGTTTTGTTTAGAGCAGATGTCAGACTGTGAGTTTCATGCAAGCAGGAATGGAAGAAAAAAAAAAAAACTACAACCACACACTATTCACACAAACCAACATCAGCCACAAACCTCAAGTAGAACCCATGCTCCCTCCATGCGAAAAAGCTGTTATCCACCCGCACAGATCAAACCAAATCTATTTTATAGCTGTAAATAAGTATATATACAGGACTACAGCAGGGTTCATTTGGACTCCTTTTGCTGCGAATTTTCATCTGTTTTGTGCTTGAAGATATACACAATCTGTCACATTAATTGTGAGACTTTAAAAGACATGCATGACAATGCCACACGATGGACCATACGATTTAAATAATTTGTTATTTAGATAATTTGTTAAAAAGAGCTTGTATTACAATTGGAGAGCAATTCATTAACCATTCTTACATCTTTAATATCACATTTGATCCTGCTGTATGTCTGCTGGAATTGCATGATGATACAAAGGAAAACTACAACGAAACTGTAGCTGAAATATTTTGCTGTAAATAAATATGTTAGTTTCTTTTTGTCATCTATGTAAAAATGAGTTTTTCCTCTTTTTTTTTTCTTTGGCCAAAATTAGTGCTAAATGTGTTGATTTTCACCAATCACAAAACTCAACCATAGACTCAGCAGGAGGTTCCTAGTGCTTTGAATGAAGTTTGATCATCTTCTTGTGGCAACAGGTGCATACACCACGTCATCCTCCTCTTTATTTTTCTGAAATACAATGCAAAATACAATAATAACACAAGATATAATAATACTAAATGGAAATCAAAATGTAGCAAATTATATAATTGAGGCTCAATGTGATATAGGCTATATATATATATATATATATATATTATATATATATATATATATGCATCTTATATATATATATATATATTTTTTTTTTTTTTTTTTTTTTTTAGTTCTAAATATCGTAGTATTATATGAAAAAAAGAGCTATTAGAAGCATCCTGAAAACACCATCTTTAGCTACTGTATAAAGGCTAAATGTTGCCAATATGTGGTGATACAGGTTATACTTAATACTTAGACAATGGTGTGAAATTTAATATGTGTAGGGGGAAGGGAATCAATGCAACTTAGACCTACTTAATAAAAAACAGATAGAAATATTATATCAATAGTCTAACGAATAATAAACAAACAAACAAACAAAATAATAATAATAATAATAATAATAATGAACACAGAAACGTTTATCACCAAGCTACCAAGGCAAAATATTGACAATTTGTAGTGTTTGAAATCATAGTGGACATTATCAAGTGCACTCATTCAATCCCATAATGCAGTGAAATAATGAGTGTACAACCGACGTTCAATCTAGAGAATATTCATAATGGATTGAGAGGGTTGTGCAGAATGAATTCCCGCGTCTCGACAGAAGATGACGCCTGCAGCTGAATCAACCAGCCATCCAGTTTCGGTGACAGCGTAATAACATACAGGTATGAATTTCTTTTTAAATGGTTTTTAAGTAGTTTAATTAAGGTTTATACATGCTATTTTTCATGAGAGAGTTTAAGCCTAATGCTTTCATCAGGCCTACTACTAGAGCTGCCTGTTTGACTCAAATGATTAAACAGCAAACACAAACTGCAAAAGTGGCATAGGGGCCTACTTGGTTTTCAGTCTTTTTCCTGTTAAACACAACATTCGGAGTCACAACATTTTTATTTTTCATTTTCACTGCAGTTATTTTCACTCATTCATTTTGGACTGCATTTTGCACTGAAGTACATAGGTTACTGCAGGGTGCAGCGTCATCTATTGAAGTTTGTTTGTAATGTAGCCTAATGATAGCCTATTAAACACATTTTGAACCCACCTTACGGTCCGGATGAATAAATCTTAATACACACGCTATTGTTAGCTATATTATAGGACATGAGTCAGTGGTTCTTAATTTGAATGATGATCTGATACAGTGTATGGAAACACATGGGTAGAAAAAATTCATTTTGAAATGGCATTGCAATACGTATTGTAATGTATTTTTGTATTTAAATTGAATATTTTCCATAAATATGTGCAACATTTAGTGCAAAATTAAAATGAAAATTATATTATATAATTTACATTTGCCATTTTCTAGTTTTAATATGTAAATTAAAAACATATTTTATGCAATTCAAACTCCACTTAAGTGTAAGTGTCAATTCATTTAAGAAAAACAAAACACATTTAAATCATCATTTTGCTACCCTTTTGCTGCACATTTGTCTCAGAATGCATTTTGAAATCCACACTGCATTTTGCTACAATTATCACATGGTGAAAATGCAGTCCCATGTGTCCTATCCATAAGTCTAAATGTATTTAGGAAAAATGGCATTTAAATGATAACTTTCCTCAGTTTTTGCTTGGACATGTTAAACATATCTAATCAATTTGGGTAATACAATTTATTTTTAATTTTGCAACTTATAAAGCATTAAAATATGTTTTTTATTTACGTATTAAAACTAGTGTAGGAAATGGCAAATGTAAATTATATAATTGAATTTTTATTTTGCACTAAATGTTGCCACATATGTATGGGAAAATGTCAATTTGAATACAGACATACATTAAATACATACATTTTACATATTTCAAAATGAATTTTGCTACCCATATGCTTCCATAATAGTGTTGTTGTGTGTAATGTAGGCTATGTGATAGATCATTATACGGACAAAATACACGTTCACACATATCTACATATGACTCGCTACTGACAGATAGACAACATAAATATTAATAAATGATCTTACCAATTTATGTTGCTTTTTTGTAGAACATCGGCTCAGCGTAAGTGATCTCATCTTCATTGGTCTGAAACTGTTTTTCAGATTAAAACAACAAAACATAATATTAAACCAGTTTCAAATATGTGTGATATAAGTGGTGTCACAGTTCGTTAAGACAAACAATTAAATATTTAATGCTGCCATTTAAAAAATTTATTAAAATAAAATAACAGAAGAGTAACACAATTTATAAATTAGACAACCTACAAGATGTTTAGCAAAGTCTTTTACATTTTATTTTTATTTGTTTATTTTTGTATAGTGAAATTTAATCGTTAGTTTAGTGTTTAATTTAGTATTTCAAAATCAAATATCAGACTGATCATATTATTTTTTGAATTTTCAATGTATTAGTTGTTATGATGCTTGTTTAATAAAGTAATAGGAAAACACTTGCCTCCTTGGTCTGTTATTTCTGTGTTTCCTGCAGATGCAGAACGATCCCAACAGCAGTGAAAATCAGAGAGAGGTCCAGCAGCAGCAGAAATCAGCACTATCAGAGAAACTGAGCCTTCTAGAGGACCTGAAAGAGATGATGTTGTGATGATGAAGAGACACATTAATGAACGTGAATGTAAACAAAATCTCTAATATATCAGCCATTGCTGTACCTGAACATGACTGACAGAGTTGAGAAATGTTGAGATGTGTGGTCTGGTTGCTGATGGGATTGTTGAGCACACAGCTGTAGCTGTATTTTATCCTGATATTCCACCTCCAGAGGTAGAGAGAGACTGATGCTGAGATCAGACACACTGATGCTGGACAATAAACTGATCTTCCTTTGTACCAGGAGAGAGTCACGTGACTCACATTACACACTGAACACACCAACTGAACAATTGCTGCTGTGATGATGATGATGATGAAGAACAGACTCTGGTGATGACAGGAACAGGCAGACAAGCTTGGGGGAAAAATGAAGAATAAATCTAATCAACAATCTTATTTTAAATTCAATGTTTGAGTTAAATGTTTTTAAATAATGAAATGTTTAGTCCTTTTATAATGTAAATTAGTAACATATAATCTTTACTCACCATAGACAGAAACACTGAATGTTTTTGATGTCAGTTTCGATCCACTTCTCTGTACTTCATAGCGTCCAGCGTGTTGAGTGTGATGTTTGTGATGGTCATAGATCCAGTCTGTCTATCCAGCTTCAGTCTGTCTCTGAATCTCCCATCAGAAACCATAATTTGTGGAGAAAGATTCCAGCAGCTCTACTGATTTGAGCTGATATAAGAGTTTTAGCTCCAAATTTCCACAGTATGTCTTCATTGTCATGTATTTTAGTAAGATCAGTGTGTAGAGTGACAGAATCTCCCTCCATCACTGACACTGATTCACCAAACACACCTGAAGAACAAACAGGGACAAATACTGTCAACACGACATTTAAATTTTTTAGATTTGATTATTAAAGTTAAGTGATTATAGTGATAGACAACATAAATATTAATAAATGATCTTACCAATTTATGTTGCTTTTTGTAGAACATCGGCTCAGCGTAAGTGATCTCATCTTCATGGGTCTGAACTGTTTCAGATTAAAACAACAAAAGATAATATTAAACCAGTTTCAAATATGTGTGATATAAGTGGTGTCACAGTTCGTTAAGACAAACAATTAAATATTTAATGCTGCCATTTAAAAAATTAATTTAATTAACAGAAGAGTAACACAATTTATAAATTAGACAACCTACAAGATGTTTAGCAAAGTCTTTTACATTTTATTTTTATTTGTTTATTTTTGTATAGTGAAATTTAGTCTTTAGTTTAGTGTTTAATTTAGTATTTCAAAATCAAATATCAGACTGATCATATTATTTTTTGAATTTTCAATGTATTAGTTGTTATGATGCTTGTTTAATAAAGTAATAGGAAACACTTGCCTTCTTGGTCTGTATTTCTGTGTTTCCTGCAGATGCAGACGATCCCAACAGCAGCAAAAATCAACAGAGGTCCAGCAGCAGCAGAAATCAGCACTATCACAGAGACTGAGCCTTCTAGAGGACCTGAAAGAGATGATGTTGTGATGATAAAGGAGACATTAATGAACGTGAATGTAAACAAAATCTCTAATATATCAGCATTGCTGTACCTGAACATGACTGACAGAGTTGAGTGATGTCCAGATGTGTGGTCTGGTTGCTGATGTGATTGTTGATCACACAGCTGTAGCTGTTTTTATCCTGATATTCCACCTCCAGAGGTAGAGAGAGACTGATGCTGAGATCAGACACACTGATGCTGGACAATAAACTGTTTCCTTTGTACCAGGAGAGAGTCACAGCACTCACATTCACCACTGAACACACCAATGAACAATATGATGATGATGAAGATGATGATGATGATGAAGAACAGTCTCTGTTGATGACAGGAACAGGCAGACAAGCTTGGGGGAAAAATGGAGAATAAATCTAATCAACAATCTTATTTTAAATTCAATGTTTGAAGTTAAATGTTTTTAAATAATGAAATGTTTAGTCCTTTTATAATGTAAATTAGTAACATATAATCTTTACTCACCATAGACAGAAACACTGAATGTTTTTGATGTCAGTTTCGATCCACTTCTCTGTACTTCATAGCGTCCAGCGTGTTGAGTTGTGATGTTTGTGATGGTCAGAGATCCAGTCTGTCTGTCCAGCTTCAGTCTGTCTCTAAATCTCCCATCAGAACCATAATTTGTGGAGAAGATTCCAGCAGCTCTACTGATTTGAGATATATAAGATGTTTTAGCTCCAAATTTCCACAGTATGTCTTCATCTTCACATATTTCAGTAACATCAGTGTGTAGAGTAACAGAATTTCCTTCACTCACTGACACTGAGTCACCAAACACGCCTGATGAACAAACAGGGACAAATACTGTCACCGACATTTGATTTAGATTTGATTATTAAGTTAAGTGATTATAGTTACAAAATGAATAGAGCCCCATAATTGTTGTATTTTAGTGTATTTCACAGTTTTTAAACCTAGGCACGTTTCTTTGAAGGTCTACAGAGAACAGCCTCTATTCACAATATGCGCCGGCAAATACAGAGAAATAGTGAAGTTTAGTCATGTGGTGTCCAGTTCTTCTGATTTAAACTGATTTGTTATCCTACAGAATATGTGCAGGACTGAATCAATGCAGGATTTGTAGGCTTAATATTCTTAATATTCTGAGAAAAAAAAAGTGTGTGTGTTGTGTAGCACATGGCTCGTATAATGCTCCAGTGTGTTGCTTTGTCCTGCTCTGCTCAGTGCAGTGGCCAGTAGTGTTTTGTCTCATGGCATAGTTTTTCTCTGCATCGAGTCCTTGCCTCAAACCAAACCTGACACACAGACTCTGGACTTTGATCTGATAAGTAGAGATTGGCATATAATTATAAGCTATAATGTAGCCATTTTCCAGAATGTTAAAATATCGTTTAGTGTTTTTAAATCAACACATAAATTAAAAGGTGACCTTTGACCAGACTAGACTTTGAATAGCTAATCTTTTCCACCTTCACATGTTTTCACATTGTGTTTTGTCACATTTTGAATTTCACAACTTGAAGTCAAACACCCTTAACAGGAACACTGATGTTTCCTGTTGAGCTCAGTGCTGTGATGATGCTTTAGCTGCTGTTTCTCACAAACCCCCTGGGCGATTTATCATTTAAATCAACATCATAAAATTAATGTCCAAAGTAGAAAGATTTGTTGTTCTGCTACACCAGCATGACACAATGCTGCAGATTTAATATAATGGAAAATATGATATTTTTAAGTAATCTATTTTTTTCAATGAGTTTGTTATTGAAAGAAAAAGGAAAGGACTTTGTTAGTGAGCACTTCTCCTTTGCCGAGATAATCTATCCACCTCACAGGTGTGCCATATCAAGATGATTAGACAGCATGATTATTGCATGGTGTGCCTTAGGTTGGCCACAATAAAAGGCCACTCTAAAATGTGCAGTTATATCACACAGCACAATGCCACACAAGTTTTGAGGGAGTGTCCAGTTGGCATGCTGACTGCAGGAATGTCCACCAGAGCAGTTGCCCGTGAATTAAATGTTCATTTCTCTACCATAAGCCGTCTCCAAAGGTGTTTCAGAGAAATTGGCAGTACATCCATCTGGCCTCACAACCGCAGACCATGTGTAACCACACCAGCCCAGGACCTCCACATCCAGCATCTTCACCTCCAAGATCGTCTGAGACCAGGTACCCGAACAGCTGCTGCAACAATCGTTTTGCATAACCAAAGAATTCCTGCACAAACTGTCAGAAGCCATCTCAGGGAAACTCATCGGCATGATTGTCATCCTCATCGGGGTCTTTACCTGTCTGCAGTTCGTCGCCGTAACCGACTTGAGTGGTCAAATGCTCACATTAGATGGCGTCTGGCACTTTGGAGAGGTGTTCTCTTCATGGATGAATCCAAGTTTTCACTGTACAGATGGCAGACAGCATGTATGGCATTGTGTGGGTGAGCGGTTTGCTGATGTCAACGTTGTGGATCTAGTGGCCCATGGTGGCAGTGGGGTTATGGTATGGGCAGGCATATGTTATGGACAATGAACACATGTGCTTTTTATTGATGGCATTTTGAATGCACAGAGATACCGTGATGAGATGCTGAGGCCCAATTGTTGGACTGTCATTCATCCAAACGACCATCACCCCATGCTTGGCAGGGCATGACAAATGCGATGAGAATGGCCTACGGTGGCAAGGATGCTAGCACACAAAATCCTGGGAAGCTGAGAAAACATCCCAGTTCTGCATGGCCAGCATCCTCACAGAGGCAATGTCATCCATTGAGCATGTTTCGGATGCTCTGATTGGTGTATACGACAGCGTGTTACCACCGTTCCGACATATCCCCAGGCAACTTCACACAGCATTGAAGGAGGATTGGACCACATCCACAGTTTCCACAATCAACATACTGATCAAATCTATGTGAAGGATGATGTGTGCATTGCGTGAAGGGCAAATGGTGGTCACTACAGGTAATACTGACTGGTTTTAGGGAACCCCCCCAGCCGGACCCCAATACAGTAAAACAGCACATTTTAGAGTGGCCTTTAATTGTGGCCAGCCTAAGGCACACCTGTGCAATAATCATGCTGTCTAATCAGCATCTTGATATGCCTCACCTGTGAGGTGGATGGATTATTCAAGTAATCGGCCAGTTTCTTTTTTTTTTTTTTTAGAGCCAAAATATAATACTTTAATTTGAATTTAGTTAAGTTCTAATACATACTTAGAGATGTTTTGTCTTACTTTGAGAACAGCTATTTCAGTCATGCAAGTACAGCTCCTCTCTTATTGAAAGGGCAGACATTAATTTCTCCAAAGCTGTTCAAAAAGCTTAACATACATTCTCATAAAGTTTGTTTCTTATGCTCAAATAGCATTAAAAAGCTTATTTTCCAGGTTAGGCCCACCAATGTGCATGTGCAGTGTAATTTAATATACTTTAAAATGGTTTATATTTATTCAGTGCTTAATTTTAGTATGTGGAAAAACAATTTAAAAAGTCAAAAGACGTCTGCCACCTCACAAGTACCACTAGGTTTACTGAGGTTCAGCTTCTGAGTCAAACTGAATGCTGCTGTGTTTATTTTTTTTTTCTTCAGAAATGTGGTTTGATCTTTTGGGTGGACAAGCAGCTTGTTTTTGAATATATAGACATTTAGTTCATGTCTGTATGTGGTTTGATCTGTTGGGTGGAGAAGCAGCTTGTTTTTGAATATATAGACATTTAGTTCATGTCTGTCAGGAAGAAAAACAAAAACAACCTGTTGTGCCAGTGGAGAAAAATTTTCAAGTATGTATGTATGTATATGTAGTATGTATATATATATAATAGAGTATATATATATATATATATATATAATAATCATTATATATATGTGGGTGTGGTGTCTCATGGCTAGGCCCAACTTGTGGCCACGACAAAGTTTCTGTGTGTGGAGGCACTCTGGTTGCTATATTTGCCATCTTATGTACCCATTATATGTACGATCATACCATGAGCACATTTAGCCCAGTGACAGTATCATTGTTGTAGATGCTTGCCAATGGAGCAAAGCACAGAGCAGTGCGCAAGAGCATCTGAACAGTAGAGCGGAGCAGGAAGAAAAGAAAGAACATTTACAGACACTTCACGTTTTATTGGTATTTGTTGATTTGTAAATTTTGGCAGCACTTTATTTACAGCATATGTTCCTTATGGACACTTAGGCATAGCAAGTAAATTTGCACTGAGTAATAGCTACTAAACCCTGAACCCTATCCCTAAACCAACCTTTTTGGGTAAGTACAATGAAATAAAACTGTAAAATAAAAATCTAATCGCTATTGGCATTTACCAGATTACACGTTCAATAAACCACTGTCATATATTTTGAACCTTGTTAAAGATGTTTTATACATGATTAGATGACTGATGTTTTTCCGTACTAAAACAGTTTGACCAGCAGGCGCACCAGCGTGTGGTGTTTTGATGCGATTCGGAACAGTGAATCAGTTTGCGAAGCAATCTGGATCAAATGATTCAAAGCTTCGAAAGGTCCGTTTCACAATCTACGGGAGTCAATAAATGCAAGTGCATTCGTATACAGGTCATTCTGAAAACACTTAGCCTATTGTGAAAAAGAATGTAATTCCATAAGGTAAGGATAAAAATTAAAAATTTCCTATATTTTTAGATTCATTGAACACCAAAAGCAGCGTGCAATATTTCAGCGTGAGACTTTGTACATGAGTTATCTAATATGATGAATTTTGGCTAAGAAGATGCGATTCGAAAAACCAAAATTCCTATCTGAAAAATATTAGAATATCATGAAAAGTTCTTAAACGAGGCTATTAACATTAATCCTAGAAATCAACTAATTAAATTCTATAACACCTGCAAAAGATTCCCGACCACTAGATGTGCGGAGCGGGACATGCCGGAAGCAGTGGACTGAGTTGGAGTAGAAAACATCAGAGCCACCGGGCACCGGGGTGCTTTTGAAACAGAACCCGCGGCGAAAGCGCCCGACACTGGGCTACAGGAGAGCAGCCACTGTGTTTTTATCAAGGGCAGGGGTCAATGCAGCTAGCTATCAGGAGATTTTGGAGCACTTCATGCTTCCATCTGCTGAAAAGCTTTATGGAGATGAAGATTTCGTTTTTCAGCACGACCTGGCACCTGCTCACAGTGCCAAAACCACTGGTAAATGGTTTACTGACCATGGTATTACTGTGCTCAATTGGCCTGCCAACTCTCCTGACCTGAACCCCATAGAGAATCTGTGGGATATTGTGAAAGAAAGTTGAGAGATGCAAGACGCAAGACCTGGATGAGCTTAAGGCCGCTATCGAAGCATCCTGGGCCTCCATAACACCTCAGCAGTGCCACAGGCTGATTGCCTCCATGCCACGCCGCATTGGAAGCAGTCATTTCTGCAAAAAAAGGATTCCCGACCAAGTATTGAGTGCATAACTGAACATAATTATTTGAAGGTTGACTTTTTTTTGTATTAAAAACACTTTTCTTTTATTGGTGGGATGAAATATGCTAATTTTTGAGAGATAGGAATTTTGGGTTTTCATGGGCTGTATGCCAAAATCATCAGTATTAAAACAATAAAAGACCTGAAATATTTCAGTTGGTGTGCAATGAATCTAAAATATATGAAAGTTTAATTTTATCATTACATTATGGAAAATAATGAACTTTTCACAATAAAGGCATGCTCTCTCTCTCTCTCTCTCTCTCTTTTTTTTAACGAATGTCAAGTGTGGCGCAGTTTCAGTTTGACTGTTTCAGTTTACAGTGGTGTTATTTTATTATATTTTTATTTTGTTTGGTTTTGGATGACACCATTAGATACGTTTGGGTAACGGCGTCGCAATTAAAACACTGAAAGGTCACTTACGAATTTGTATTCATATTTAAAGCTAGCGTATCGTTTTCGGTCTTATACTTTCTTCTGTCTCAGCTTACTAGGCTTTAAAGCATTCATAGGTTATTTATTTCTTTTTTATTGTGAACACCATGTCTCTGGGGTGTTAAGGATATTCCCCTGTTTGTTTTGAGCGTTATGTTTAGTCATGCATGTTATGTAAAGACAGCTGATGGATTTAAAAACCGTGCATCTTTTTGTAATTTCCCTGAATGTCCTATAGTGGCGCTCTGGCACATAAATTACATGAAACTTTAAAATATAGTCATGCATGTTACTTGAAGGCATTGTTTTTTGAGTGAGTTGGCCGTGAGAAAAATATTGAAAACGTCTAATACTTAAAAGTATGGCATCATGCTGTAAGAAGTCACAGCATCTTGAGGTAAATATTGATTTGTTTCAAATTATCATTGGAGATTCAACTTGGTAAACTGAAAATAAAGACAATATTTTGAAACATGAAAAAGTATTGTTTCCTAATGATGTGTAAAATATTTCAGCCCTTTAAATGGGTAGACTAGTGTTAATCAGGGGTTTAAGGGTCTGTGAAAATCTGCACTATTCACAAAACTTGGTTGTATAAATGTGCAAATATATGCATGGAGAAGGGGCCATATAGGAAATAGTATGTGGATTGTATAATGAGAATAGATTTTTTTAAATTCCTTTAAATCAATGAACTTCTGCTGTTTGTTTGCACATTACATTATGAATCCACAAATGTTTCTCTACTCACAAACTTCATCTTTATCTGTAGAAACATTTTCACAGCATTTTCCAGTTGTAAAACTTTGTCTGGCTTATCTAAACTGTTGATTCCTTCCTCAGGTGTTTTTGTGGATGATATAAGCGGTGGGTGTAGTGTTGTGACGGAGGGAGATTCAGTCACACTACACACTGATGTTAAAACAAACCAGCAAGAAAAGATTAAATGGTATTTTAATGACACTCGCATCACTCAAATCACTGGAGATCTCAGTGATATCTGTACAGATGTTCAGTGTAATGAAGGTACTGAGAGATTCAGAGACAGACTGAAGCTGGATCATCAGACTGGATCTCTGACCATCATAAACATCACAAACACTGACTCTGGACTTTATAAACTACAGCTACAATCATCACACAGCATCAGCAGTGAAAATATCTTCAGTGTTGTCGTTCATGGTAAATCTTTGTGGATGTTTTAAAGACAATCTTATGCTTAATAATCACAATTGTTATTAGAGCGAGAGTTCAAAGCTTTTATTCTCTTTACCTGTATTACAGTATCGTGCTATTTCCATAAATATTTGAGTCCCGTTGGTTCATCAGGAATCTGAAAGCAGAGGATTGTTGAAAACAATATGCATGTTCAGAAGCACAAATTGTGAATACATGGTTTGTTTTACACACTTAAGGTAAAAAAAGCATGTCTGTCTCAGTGACATGTTTTGCTTGTTTTTTATTATTTCATATTTGTATTGTGTTAAATATTTAAGAATTCAATTAATGAGATGTACATCTCCTTTATTTATCAAAACTTCAATCTAGTCAATAAATTAAATAGTTTTTAAATAATAGTCCTTGTAATAATAGTAGCTATAAGAATCTTCACACTACCTGCATCAATAATTAATTATTCATCCTGCAGAATTGATCTTTATCAGTTATTCAGTTTGTTTTTATATCAGTATTTTGTTGATTTTATCCCAATCGTCAATTACAAGAAATTAATGCTTAATAGCTTAATATTCATAGTTTACTGTATTCATATTTTATTGTTTTGGTTTTAAATGTAGTTTTTGGGGCATATTTGCCTTTATTTTATACAGGACAGTACAGGAGCCAACGGGAAGGACAAAGTGAGAGAGATCTCATCAGGAACCACGCTCCGGACTTCGACTCGTCTCCCACGTGGTATTTGTCAAGCGCTGCTCTGCAGCTGTTGTCTCTGACATGTTTTTTGTTGCAGAAAAAAGATCTTCAACATGCTGTTCAATTGTGTTTCAGATCTTCCTGCTGCTGAACGGATGAAATCAGAGAAAAACTTGAAGACGGGAGAATCTTTCACTTTCGATCCTGGTTTACATAACAACAAAGACGATGTGATGGTGTGGTATTTTATGTCTCTCATCGCTGAAATCACTGGAGATCAGAGTAATATCTGAGATGATCAGTGTAAAGAGAGATTCGAAGACAGAGTGAGGGTGGATCATCAGACTGGATCTCGACCATCACAACACCAGAACCACAGAAACTTTATCACACCCCACCGGCACCACCATCAGTTCATCAGCGAAAAGAACTTCAGTGTTACTGGTGAGTATAATTTAGTTTCCCTGAGCTAGTTTNNATATGGAAAATAATGAACTTTTATCACAATATGCTAATTTTTTGAGAAGGACCTGTATAAAAACGTCAAAGCACAGTGCCCTTAATGCACTATAGCCACATTAAGCATTGCAGATATCCCAAAACCATTCCCTGAATTAAGCACTGGCTCGTATTTGCTTATACTTGAGTCCAAGTTCAAAATAAAACTCTATGAAACGCATCAATGTGAATTATGGAGCTTTATGAACCACTGAAAGCTGTAGAGTATATAGGAAGTATTTGACCGAACTCAACTAGTTTTGTGGAGAGAAACCAAATAGCCTATATTTGCTGGAGATCCGAGAATGCAAAAAGTTTTGGTATGGAAAATGCAAACTATCATGTTGAAGAAACAATACTCCCTCATGTATTTATTCAATGTACGGCGTATGAACAAGAAAGTGAAAAAAACATATAGAAGAAATAAGGAAAAATGGAATTCAAGAATCACAAGGTTTTAATAAAATGATCAAGTGAAATAAATAGTAAAGTCTCCCTTGATTTTATTAGAGAGACGGGATTAATGAAGAGAATATATAACGCTGCTCCACACTCCGGAGCAGAAGGTGGCACAAATTAATTATTAAGTAAATCTAAGTCAAAAAGGGCCATACAGTATATAAAAGTGCAATTGTTTGCATTATAAGCACAATATTTGAAAAAGTAATATAAAAATTGTTTATTTTCTGTTAATATGCCGCTTATATCATGTCAGAGGGCAGGGGTGCATGCTTCTGGCTGTGAGAAGCAGGGGAAGATTAAAGTGGTCAGGGGCCCCGCAGTGTGACCTTACCTGAGAAATGTATTTAGTGCCATACATACAATTTCGTGCTAATAGTAATTTATTTATAGGTTGCATAGATGTGAATATGATGGTAGGGCACAATTTTCACAATATGAATTCTTATAAAAGCTACAAAATAAATAGCACTTATTCTTAATCCTAAACATGAAGTAGTACTATTGAGGTTATGATATGGAGAGCGAGGAAGGGGGGAAAGCAGATTATTTACAGTCTTTAAAGTGTTGTTAGTGTAACAGGGTGGTTGTAAGGGTACTATGAAAATATGCACAGTGATCGCTATTATGGTATTATGTATGTTTTTTTTGTTTTTTTTTTTGCATTATGAAATGTACAGATATCATCTTGATGAGATGAGCATATTCGGAGTGAATATATAAATCTAATGATATCTATATGTTGTCTATTGCTTTTCCATTATAATCCAGGCATTCTGAACCTGTTACAAAAAATATCACAACACTTTACTGATGTATATTTTTGTCCCACTATCCCATATTTATAATGAATGTTCATCTCTTCAACAGCTGTTTCCAGTGATGGTGAAGAAGTATTGTCAGTGCCTGTGTCTGTGGAGGGAGATCCAGTCACTATAAACACTGATGTGACAGTAACCCCACAACAAAGAATAAAATGGTACTTTAATAACATTCGCATCGCTCAAATCAATGGAGATCAGAGTAAGACCTGTACAGATGTTCAGTGTAATGAAGGTACTGAGACATTCAGAGACAGACTGAAGCTGGATCATCAGACTGGATCTCTGACCATCATGAACTCAAGGACCACAGACTCTGGACTTTATCGACTACAAATCATTAGCAACACAACCAGTGACAAGATATTCAATGTTACAGTCATTGGTAAGTATGCATTTTTTCTCTGTCACCTTCACATGCATGTCAAATAATTAACACAACTAACACATGCTGTTCACAAAACTGTTATTACAACCATATGAACAACCATAAAATATATATATTTTTTCAGCAATCTCTGCAATCTGATAAGTATCTTTCTTATATAGTATTCTGTTCTAATGAAAAAAAAAGAACAGAGACCAAGATTGATTTTATTTCTGACACAGACTCACACTATTTCATATTTAATCTTAAGCATTCTGACACTTAAAGTGGATCTTACAAAGTACATATACTTCACATTCTTAATTCTGTATATTACTTTAAAACTAATTTAGTGTATTTTGTAAATGAATGTTAAAATATAATCAGCTACCAACATGGGTTGTGCTGTTGAAATGTGTGGGTAGACTAAATGCATGCAACAACGGCTTCCAAAACTATAAAATATTAACAAGATTCCAATATTTCTCCTAGACCTTCAATGTAGCTAATATTCATCAGGGGTCTAAGGGTCAGTCTTACCAACTACATAGAAAACCATTTTCACAGCATTCTTTGTTGTACATTTTGTTCCACTATCCCAAATGTCATTTAGTATTACTGCTTATTTCGTTCAGGTGCATCTAGCGGAGGAGACGCGTGTGATAGAGGGATATTCAGTCACTCTATACACTGATGTAAAAACAAACCAAAATGACAGAATTAAATGGTATTTTTATGACACTCGCATCGCTCAAATAAATGGAGATCAGAGTAAGACCTGTACAGATGTTCAGTGTAATGAAGGTACTGAGAGATTCAGAGACAGACTGAAGCTGGATCATCAGACTGATCTCTGACCATCATGAACATCACAAACACAGACTCTGGACTTTATCGACTACAAATCATTAGGCAACACCACCAGTGACACAAGATCTTCAATGTTACTGTCATTGGTAAGTATGCATTTTTCTCTCTGTCACCTTCACATGCATGTGTCAAAATTAACACAACTAACACATGCTGTTCCTCACAAAAACCGCTATTACAAATCCATATGAACAACCATACAACATTTTTTTAAGCATTTCTCCTGACACTCAAAGTGGCTCTTACAAAGCACATATACTTCACATTCTTAACCCTGTTTATTACTTTAAAACTAATTTAGTGGCTTTTGTGAATGAATGTTAAAATATAATCTCGCTACCAACATGGGTGGTAAAGTTGAAATGTGTGGGTAGACTAAATGCATGCAACAACAACGGTTTCCAAAACTATAAAATATTAACAAGACTCCAATATTTCTCCTAGACCTTCAATGTAGCTAATATTCATCAGGGGTCTAAGGGTCAGTCTTACCAACTACATAGAAAACCATTTTCACAGCATTCTCTTGTTGTACATTTTGTTCCACTATCCCAAATGTCATTTAGTATTATCTGCTTATTTCTCGTTCAGGTGCATCTAGCGCTGATAGAGACGCAGGTGTGATGGAGGGAGATTCAGTCACTTCTATACACTGATGTAAATACAAACCAAAATGACAGAATTAAATGGTATTTTTATGACACTCTCGTGATCAGCTTCAAATCAATGGAGATCAGAGTAAGACCTGTACAGATGTTCAGTGTAATGAAGGTACTGAGAGATTCAGAGACAGACTGAAGCTGGACAATCAGACTGGATCTCTGACCATCAAAGACATCAGAATCACAGACTCTGGACTTTATAAACTACAGATCATCATAAGCAGCAGCAGCTGGACAAAAGAACTTCAATATTACTGTCCTCGGTGAGTCATTTAACATTTAAAAATTAACGCTTAAAACCGTGAATTTGTTTAGACACAAGTCCACACTACTAAATAACCAAAAACAGTTAAGAATTAAGGTTACACTGGATATTTCAAAAGAATATAAGCAGTATGGATATACTGATATTTATATACAAACCTCCTATTTATTAAGAACTGGCTGTTCCAAAACGTTGTTGTTGTTTGTCCTTTTGACATTTATTTCTGTGGAAAGTAAAAAAATAATTTTGGATTGAATTGGTTTAATAATAATAATAATAAAAAAATCTCCCCAACTTGACCATGAAGAAAGTGTTTTATAGGCTTAGGCTATAAAGTTGAGCTGGCTAGCATTGTGTAGCATTAGTTATAAGCGAAACAAACAATCACGCGGAGTTATTGTTAGTTTGAATAGTGACAGGATTTTTTGTTTTATTTATGTATTTAAAAAAAATGTTAACTACATTTTTTGAGAACGTGTTGTTAACTACACGCTCAGTTCCACCAATCTAAAAGTTTTTAAATCAAATCAATATGATCAGTGTGTTTTACAGATAAAATATGCAAATTCAAAAAATATGAAACAATATGGAAAACTATTTTTCTAGATATATGTACCTCATTTGTTGTACAATATATGTAAGGCCAAGTTCTCAGCTTCAAGAATAAAAACCACCTGGCAGAATTTTGTTCTTTTCACACAGATTATAAATGTGTTTGTGTATATTATATCAGTGACATCCGACCTTTTTAATTTCTGTTTACCTGTATGCTAATTAAGCTATTATTATGATTTCCCTTTATATCATAATCGTAATAAGTCATGTTGATTCATTGCTGCACAGGAATCGCTTTGTTTACTTTTGTGTCTCCACATTGATGGTTATAATAATTATATAATAATTGCACTTGTGTTTTTTTTTATTAATTGTACAGCTGTAATATTACATACACACATTCATGTTCATATACAGTATGTAGATCATATTAAACATTTGCTGTGAAAGTTGATTTTTATAGTTTACACCATTAGAACAGTTTGATTTAAAGCAAAGAGTTGTGTGGCGTTTTTCTTCAGCAAAAGGTTCTCTAGCATCTGTTGGTTTGTGTTTCAGGTGTTCCTGCTGCTGGAAGGAGATGAATCAGAGAAAGTCAGTGAAGGAGGGGAGAATCTGTTACTTTAGATCCTGGTGTAGAAAGAAGAGCAAAAAATTTGATGAGCTGGTATTTTAATGACATTGGCATCAGCTGAAATCAGTGGGCCATCAGGAGTGAGATCTGTACAGATGATGAGTGTAAAGAGAGATTCAGAGACAGACTGGAAGTTAGTCAGACTGGATTCTCTGACCATCATGAACAGCAGATCCACAGACGCAGGAAAAGATCTTATAAACTGGAGATCACTAGCAGCAGATTCAGCATTCAGCCGGGCTGCCGGCCACAAGAGCATCAGTGTCACCAGTGTGAAAAGATTCAGTGTTTCAGTCATTAGTGAAAGTATAATTCCTCTTTTCCTTGAGGAATTTTATAATGCAGGTCAGTATTTTTTAAATCCAGGCAGTAATAATGACCGCCTTTATGTATTTTTTTTTCAGAATTAGGTTTGTTCTCAGGTGCTGTAGCAGGAATAGTTCTTTTGCTGTTCTGTTTGTTGCTTTTCGCTGCTGTTGGTGTGATTTTACTATAAAAAGAAACCAGTTTACACCAGTACCACGGGGAGTAAGTATTACAGTTGATTTAACAAGATATGTGATTTTTATTGTGCAGGATTGATTTAAAGAACCCCATTACACTGCAAAATAATTATATGTTGTAAATACAAACATTATTGAGAGTTATTTTTTTACATAAAAAATGTATAATTTCAGTTAAAATGTCATATTTAATTCAATCTATTAATATTTGCTTCCTTGTAATTATTTGTAGAAATTTCCTAAGAATTTCAGTGTTTGACTACATTAATATTTTTATGTAGTTATAATTAATTATATAATTTATGTATCACAATTGGTGTTACAGCAAGTCAGGATGTAATACAAATGAACAGTGTAAAACTTCACCCTTTTTGTCATGCAAATGGAGGTTCACAGGTGAGGTGGTGTCAAAAAACAATAAAACACAAATTATCTTATAAACTAAATCACAAATAATATCAAAAAAAAAATTGCAAATTTATTCAAAGAGCTAGTAGGGAGTGCAATAACCAGTACTGCTAATAATACTTATTTCAATTCATATTGCTTTATTGGCATGATATACTTAGATGCTATGGAATGTCCAAGCTGACATAATTAGAAATAAAAAAAATAAAAAAAAATAAAGAAATGAACAAAGAAATGTAAAAAAGCAAATATAAATAAATGTACAAAGTAAAAAAAAAAAAAAAAAATATATATATATATATATTTAGAATTTTATTTCCTTGTTTTTTTTTTAATCCACATTTATTTATTTCCACTCTATTTCTTTCTCACATTTATATATTTATTTCCCATAATTTATTTATTTTCTCATTTATTTATTTCTAAATTTCTTTGTACGTAGGGTAATGAGGAGGGTGTGTTTTACCGCTAATAATACTTAATTCAATTCATATTGCTTTATTGGCAAGTTATAATTAGATACCATGGAATGTCAAAGCCGAGATAATTAGAAATAATAAATAAATGTACAAAAAAAAGTAAAAAAGCAAATTTAAATAAATATATAAATAAATGTACAAAGAAAAGTAAAAATAAATAATTATTTATTTATAATTTTATTTCTTATGTATTTTTATTAAATTCCACATTTATTTACACTTTTATTTATTTTCACATTTATATATTTATTTATGTATTTATTTCCACATGTATTTATTTCTATATTTCTTTGTACTTTTTTTTTTATTTATGTATTTATTTCCACATTTTTTTATTTCTATATTTGTTTGTGTAGGGGGTGATACAGTGTTGATAGTGTGGGATGAATGACTTATGTGCAATATGGTCAAAATTTTTTATAATGTATAAGGTTACAGACAGTGCATGTTTGACTATGTTAATATAAATATTAATAATACTATATAATTAATGTGCTGTAATAGCCTAGTGGTACAACTTCTGTCAAGCATTTCTGAGGTCCTGTGTTCTAATCCATCCTCGTTAAAAAAAAAATTCTCATTAAAACCAAAGGTGTTCATCAGTGATTGTATATCAAGAGCAAGGACATGTTTGTGTGCATTTGTTTTGTGCTATGATGAAATGTAATCTTATGAACTATGCAACTCATACTGTTATTGATACTTGCATTGTTTTATCTTCCTATACTTCAATGTTAATGACGAATTAGAAGCTGCTGCTAGTCATTTCCCTTCATTGAAATATGTGGCCGACGTTTGCTCGACGTGCATGTGATATCCAGCACATGTGCGGTGTGTGTGTTTGTGTGCAGTCAGTCATCGCAGCAAAAGTGAAACATTCGAAGGTGTGGGCTCTCGTTACAAAAAGTTAAGTACACCAGTGTCAGATGCAACATATGCAGTAGTGTAATAGTGAACGAAG
>NW_024879381.1:724732-731529 GCF_018340385.1 Cyprinus carpio
ATATGAAGGAAGCAACGCAAGCACATATAATGAAAAACTTACTAACAAATAATAATAATCACATGATGCAGATTACTTTTGTCTTCCTGGATATTGTGATATTTAAATCACAATCCACTTTGTGGCATAAGTTGTGAGTGACGTAGGAATGTGTTTCCATGTCCAAGCTTGTATGAGCACTATTTAATCAACATCATAACTCCTGTGAATCTGTTTTCTTACAGGAGCCCCAGTAGAAGACCCCAAATCAGACACACAAAGCAGGGATACATCTAATGGGGGCATCACTCTAATTCCTCTCCTCGAGACTGAAGCCTCATTCATGCCACCAACAACACACAGCCAAGTCACATGATCCTGTTCAATTTCATTTTAGAGCTGCCAACTGCTGGTGACACGAGTAACGATGACATTGAGTAAATGAGCAGCAACTTTCAGAAGCGACTACTAGCAGTGGAGCACATGATTCATCTCTTGTCAGTTATCTTGTTGTGTAAACACAGTGTGTCAACAAGATGGAGTGTATCTTTTAATGTTTTTTGTTGGGGTGTTTTTTTGTGATTTTTTTTCTAATTTTGTTTTTTCAGAAGGAAACTGACCTTATCCTACCACAGCTCCTGCTCTAACTAATGGTTTTCAGCATAAGAGCTGTGAGCCTGTGGCCCCTGGACCCTTATTGGTACTTGCTTTTTTTTTGGACTCCATGGCAAAGGACATGCGTCTTATGCACTGGGCTGATTCTTATGCACTGATTTCATTGAAATATGATAGCCATTAATTGTCAGCATTAAATCATCATCAAATTATTTTCATTGATATGAGAAAGGAGAGAAGAGGATTAGCTGAAACTAAGATACTGTCAGCCATAAATCCAATACCAGATTTCCAGTAGTTGGCACCTCGGAGTATAAGAGAAATGTTCACTTTTACAAACCAGACATCCCACCTCTCCTGAAGGTCAGGAGTCACCTGCATGTTCATATCGGCTCCCTGACGAGTCCTGAAATTAGTTTTTGCTAAGAGTATTGTTAAGTTTTAGAAACCAGACATCCGCACATCAACAACTGATGAGCTTTAATTTGTTTTATAGGGAGTTAAATAACGCATTAAACATGTAGCTTATATATATATATATATTTATATATATATATATATATATATATATATATATATATATATATATATTAAATTGCATAGAAAAAGACAAACAGCAACGTATCAGTAATTAAGTAAGGAACAGACAAACTTTACCAGCAATAGAAGAAAAAGTGCTGTATGTTTTTCAGCATAGAGCTGATGAAATCTTTAGATGGGAATTGTGTGCTGTTTACACTGTTTCTCTGTTTCTTAAATCATTAGCCAGCAGTATTTACAGTGAGAATATTTCAAGAGCAGCTTGCATTACTGATACTGGTAATGTTACTGTACATCTTTGCTACTGTAGCGATGGCATCTTGACAGCACTAGACAGGAACATGCCTGTTGAAAAACATGTTGAGTGTTGGATGTTGGTCTCTCTCAGTCTTATTTAACCAGCAAGTCTTCCATGATCAACCAGCTTGAACACTCATGTTACTCTGTTTATTAATTCTGAGTGATCTTGCTTCACTGTCCAAACAGATGCTTTGGGTTCTGGTTCATGAACTTACCTCAAGAACTGAACTATGAATTAACTGCACCGAATGACACTGAGAAGCAGCAACAAATTGCCAAACTACATTTTATATATACATGTGTCAAATGAAGGAAATATATTAATGTGGCCT
Organism: Cyprinus carpio; assembly: GCF_018340385.1. NCBI lineage: Eukaryota > Metazoa > Chordata > Actinopteri > Cypriniformes > Cyprinidae > Cyprinus > Cyprinus carpio. The sequence continues at coordinate 726,499 of NW_024879381.1, forward strand.
TAAAACACTTTGCCAAATGAAGGAAATATATTAATGTGGCCTTAAAACACTTAATATATTTACTTCTTCTTTTTTTAGTGCTGGTGTTAAAACTGAAAAAATACTGAATGTGTCAGAGGAATGTACTAATGTGTGTGTGTGTGTGTGTGTGTATATATATCTATTTGCATTATTTTTTTTTTTTTTTTTACCAGTATGTATGTGTGTTCCCTTGGAATAGAACCCATGACCTTTTGCACTGCTAACATAATGCTCTAATGGTGGGCCACAGGAATATAGCAGCAGCTAGCAACATTCACACAGATGGAATAATTTTCCTTTCATTTGTCCCATGTCTGTGTGAGTGTTACTAGCAGTTGCCAGCGTTAAGCATCTGAATGGTGCTTTAAGTACATTTTATAAATGTGTCTACCTTTGTTATTCAAAGATTTTATTGTTGCTGTGGTCATTTTTAAAGATTTTTGTTTTTTCATGTGAAAACTGTAATTTAAAAAGTATGTAATGAATCACTCAACGGCTGAAATCTGACTTTTTTACAGTGATTTTTGATTACATTGAATGTCTGTGGATTCTAGAATGTGATTTCATGCACATACAAAGTTAATTTGTATCCTGTTTGGGGTCTTTTTGATGTAATTTGCTGAAATAAAAATAATAAAATCTTCCCTTTATCTAAATGGCATGAGACTTTGTATGGTTGTCAACACTTGGTAGCTCTATGCATGAAATGAATTCAAAACGGAATTGATATCTGGTTGTATGTTAGTAGCTGTACGGATGAGATGAATTTGAAATGAATGGTGAAACAATAAGCATCCAGTGTGCTGGAGCCAGCCATATGATATTTATGTTTAAGTTAATTTAGTGACCCCTGCTGGTGAATTATGATATTGTGGTCTTGAAAGGCCTTGGAACAGAATGAGTTAAATTGCACACCTGTGCCAATTAGTGGCGGAAAAAGGAGTTTGAACTTGATGTTGGAAATGAATGGACGCCAGCAGGCATATGGTTTTCAATTTATTTACTTATGGATTATTTATCAGTTAAATCACATTTTATTTTTTACTGGAATAAACCAAGAATCTATTGAAACCCCTGAGGCGTCTGAAGTGACTTACTGGAAGGCACTACAATAATGGAATAGTCATTGATTATATTGAAATTAATGGTGAAATGATAAAATTGATACCTATACTTTTTAATTTGTCAAATAAAATCAGTAAATCCACTATGTTCACAATGCAGAACGATTATTACTCTCGCACACACACCACCCCCCAAAAATCACCCATAGACATCAATTGAAAACTATAAAAATGGGGAATTTTTTGTTACATAATTTGTCAAAAATGTCAGTTACAATGCCGACAACACACAAAAACTGAAGGGGTGACACCACAGCACATCCATGATTAGTGAAAAACACACACACACCAACGCCCCCCAAACCCATAAAACCCACTCATAAGAAATAAAAATTGGCATGAGTGGTTTTCTCTTACGTAATTTGTCAAATAAAAGTCAGCTACAACAAAGAAATGATGGAGGGCCTCCACAGCATATCCACAATGGAGAAAAAAAGGGGAAAAAAAAAACACACACATAAACACACATATAACACCACATGCAGGTTTGACTGTAACCATGTCATAACTGAAAGGGGAAAAAAATGCTATAACAAAGAATCATTTTATATTATTACAATAATGATTTTGTAGCCTCTAACATATCCACTTAAAAAAAAAAAAGAAAAAAAAAAAGCCATCTGGTTGCTGTAGTGTTTCGTAATAATTAGTATTATAGCTGTTAATATTTTAAGAATAATTTAAAATAAGTCATTTGCATGTGCACTAGAATCTGAAAAAAAAAATTAACAGTAAATTAGTAAATAGTATCATTAATTAAAATTAAGAATGTGTGTCTTTTATAAAGTGAATTTTAAACAAAAAAGTTGTTTTATATATATATATATATATATATATATATATATATATATATATATATATATATATATATATATACAAAAAAAACTTTAAAAAAAAATTAATATTTTTACATTTATTTATATGCATTTAAAAAAATATAAATCATCCAAAAACTACACAAATGTGGAGTAAAATCATTAATAAACCAAGCAAAAATACATTTGTTTAAAAAAATATATTTTGTTACAAAATTACATTTTCACACATATGTATAAATGAAATGTTCCAGGCAATTTATAACAAAAGCACATTGTGTAATGCAGCTCTCTAGTGTTGGGACTGAGACCACATTGTTGAGTCAGAGTCTTAGTCCTGATCAGAAATCAGAAAGGGCTCTATTGTGAAGGGTGTTTACACACATAAGGAACTTGTCTTGGTGTCTGGAGCTTCCAGTGCAGAAGAAAGTACAGAAATAGTGTAGCTATACAATAAAATGAAATCTAACACTAATAATAAAGAGAACTGAAAATAAATGTACATAAATAAATAAATAATAATAATAATAATAACTATAGCAATACAAATAAAAAAAAAATAGACATAATTATAAATGTAATAACTCATTGAGTTTGAGTGGGAGACGTTTAATAATGTCTTCTTAATTTTTAAGTTGTTCATTTTTTATCTTCAGTGTTACACATAAAGTGAATTTGTCTGTACTCTGTCTGTATCAACATCATCATCCTGCACTTGCTAAACATAAATCTAAATATGATAAAATTTAAAAGTAAATGTACATTGTTTTTAAGGGTGGAATCTTACCCCATCTTACGCTACATGTTACCACTAATGTTAACTTATGTAAAATACTTTAATAAACAAGCAGACTAGCAAACTATGCACGAGCACATAAGAAGTGACTCACAAGTCAAAGTGATAATGTGAGATCTGACTCTATGAAAGATTATGTGAAATGGTAAGATTGGTATTCAAGAACATATGCACGTTGCTCAGTATAAATGAGTACATCCCCTCTAAAATGTAATAAATTCAGCAATTACTCTTTACTTAGAAGACATGACACATATACAGTATCAGTCAGATGCAGTATTTCACAGTAAAGTGGTTTTGCTTAGAGCAGAAGTCAAACTGTGAAAAAAATAAAAAAATAAAAAAAAATAAAACCCTGTAACCACACTATTCACACAAACCAACATCAGCCACAACCCTCCAGTAGACACATGCTCATGCAAAAGCTGTTTGTCCACTGGACAGATCAAACCAAATCTATGTACAGCTGTAAATAATATAAAGTATAGTATATATACAGGAAAGTATATATACAGGACTACAAAAGAGTTCACGTTGACTCATTTTAATGAGAATTTTCATCTGTTATGTGCTTGAAGATATACACAATCTGTCACAATTTTATGTGGGACTTTAGGAGACATGCATGACAATGCCACACAATGCATCATACGATTTAAATAATTTATTATTTAGATAATTTGGTACACAGAGCTTGTATTATAATACAACGTCTGTTGAAGTTTTTTTGGAGAGCAATTCATTAACCAATCTTTAATTTATCACATTTGATCCTGCTGTATGTCTGCTTGAATATCGTGATCATACAAAGGAAAACTAGAGCAAAACTGTAGCTGAAATATTTTGCTGTAAATAAATATGTTCTTTTGTCACCTATGTAAATATACATTATTCTCTCTTTTTTCTTCCTTTGGCAAAATTAGTACTAAATGTGTTGATTTTCACCAATCACAGAACTCAACCATAGACTCTGAACCTGAGGACGTTTCAGGAGGTGCGAATGAAGTTTGATCATCTTCTTGTGGCAAGAGGTGCATACACCACGACATCATCCTCTTTACTGTTCTGTAATAAAATGCTATATAAATAATAACACAAGATATAATAATATAATAATAACAGTATTATTTGAAAAAAAAAGAGCTACTGTTAGAAGCACCCTGAAACAACATCTTTATCTCTGTATAAAGGCTAAATGTTACCAATATGTGTGATAATATAAGACAATAGTGAAAAATTTCATATCGTGTAGGGGGAAGGGAATCAATGTAAAGTCACCAAATAATTAGCACAGAAAAAAAAATCGAGTGCACTCATTTAATCCCATAATGCAGTAAAATAACGAGTGTACAACCGATGTTCAGTCAACGGCTAGAGAATATTAGTAATGCATTGTGAGGGTTGTGCAGAATGAATTCCTGCGTCTGGACAGAAGATGATGTCTGCAAATTAATCATCCAGCCATCCAATTTCGGGTACAGCATAATATATTACAAGTATGATTTTTTTAAAATGATTATTAAATAGTTTAGTTAAGGTTTATACATGCTATTTTCCATTACAGAGTAAAGATAGGCCTAATATTACTGGAGCTGCCCATTTGATTCAAGTGATTAAACAGCAAACACAAACTGTGCAAAACTAGGTTTGCAGTCTTTTTCCTGTTAAACACAACATTCGGAGTCCAATTTTATTTTTCATTTTCACTGCATTTATATTCACTCATTCATGTTGGTGTGCATTCTAATTCTCACTGAATATACCGTACTGTAACAGTAATATACAGTAGCCTACTGTAGGTTACTGCAGGATGCACGCTATCTATTGGAGTTTGTTTGTAATGCATCAAATTAGTAATTTTTTGGACTGAAATTAAACTTAAACAAAATTTACAAAATGTAGCCTAATGATATTAAACACATTTTAAACCAACCTTACGGACCGGATGAATACATCTTAATACACGTGCTATTGTTAACTATATTATAAGACATGAGTCAACGTTTCTTAATTTGAATGATGATCTGATACACAGTGTTGTTGTGTGTCATGCAGGCTATGTGAAAGATCATTATACGGACAAAATACCTGTGCACACAAACATCTAAATATGACTCACTACTGGCAGAAAGTCTACATAAATAGTAGCCTAATAAATAATCTTACCGATTTATGTTGCTTTTTGTAGAACATCGGCTCAGCGTAAGTGATCTCATCTTCGCTGGTCTGAACTGTTTCAGATTAAAACAACAAAACATAATATTAAACCAGTTTC
>NW_024879381.1:732142-735608 GCF_018340385.1 Cyprinus carpio
TTTTTAAGTAATAATAATAAAAATTTTCTTCATTAAATATCAGACTGATTGTAGTATTTATTGAATTTCCAATGTATTAGTTGTTATGATGCTTGTTTAAAGTAGTTGGAAACACTTGCCTTCTTGGTCTGTATTTCTGTGTTTCCTGCAGATGCAGACGATCCCGACAGCAGCAAAAATCAACAGAGGTCCAGCAGCAGCAGAGACCAACACTTTCACAGAGACTGAGCCTTCTGGAGGACCTGAAGGAGATGATGTTGTGATGATGAAGAGACACATTAATGTACGTGAATGTGAACAAAATCACTGATTTATCAGCATTGCTGTACCTGAACATGGTTGACAGTGTTGAGTGATGTTGATGTTGTGCTGAGTCTGGTTTCTGATGTGATTGTTGATCACACAGCTGTAGGTGTTTTTATCCTGATATTCCACCTCCAGAGGTAGAGAGAGACTGATGCTGAGATCAGACACACTGATGATGGACAATAAACTGTTTCCTTTGTACCAAGAGAGTGCCGCATGACTCACACTCACCACTGAACACAACAATGAACAATATGATGATCCTGATGATGATGAAGACTGTGAAGAGTTACTGCTGACGACAGGAACAGGCAGACAAGCTGAAAACATTGTGGGGAGTTACTGCTGATGACAGGAACAGTCAATTCAATGTTTGAAGTTAAATGTTTTTAAATAATGAAATGTTTAGTCCTTTTATAATGTAAATTAGTAACAAAAAATCTTTACTCACCATAAACAGAAACACTGAATGTTTTTGATGACCACCTGACTCCACTTATCTCTACTTTATAGAGTCCAGCGTGTTCATATGTGATGTTCATGATGGTCAGAGATCCAGTTTGATTGTCCAGCTTCAGTCTGTCTCTCAATCTCTCTGTAGCATTATATGTGAAGAAGATTCCAGCAACTCTACTGATTTTAGCTATTTCTGAATGTCCCATCAGGACCATTATATGTGGACAAGGTTTGTTTTATGTTTTGGTAAATTCTGTGTTTAGAGTTACAGAATCTTCCTCTATTACTGACACTGACTCACCAATCACACCTGATGAACAAACAGGGACATCACATATTTCAGTAACATCAGTGTTTAGAGTTACAGAATCTTCCTCTATTAATAGTTCCCCATAATTGTTGTATTTTAGTGAATTTCTCAGTTTTTAAACCTAAGCACATTTCTTTCAAGGTCTACAGAGAACAGCCTCTATGCACCGGCAAAATGGTGCAGTTTAGTCATGTGGTGTCCAGTTCTTCTGATTTAAACTGATTTGTTATCCTACAGAATATGTGCAGGACTGAATCATTGCAGGATTTATAGGCTTACTATTCTTAAAAATGTATGTGTGTGTGTGTATATATATATATATATATATACTGACTATAGTCATAATTCTGTCTAAATATCATAATTTGAACAGTAGAAGCAGCTTTACTACTCCACAATGGAAAGAAATTAGGCCATAAAAATAGATTTAAAACTTACCGATAAGACGCCACGAGTACAAACAGAACAAAACAAACATGTGAGACATTTTCTTCAGTTATTCGGTGTCTGATCTAAGAAGACTATAAAATTACTCAAGCTACATGTGAATCCTCCCCCGACAGAGTTTGACCCGCCTAGTTTTTTACGCTTCATTTGCATACGATATAATCTTATATTTCATCTGGCCCTTATTAAGACTTTAGCTGTTCATAATAGGTGACATTATTCTTTATTTTTCAGCATTTATCATAGCTTTTAAGATAATTAATGGCCTAACTGGGTTAAATAGCTAAAATGTATGATCTCATGGTACCAGTTTGCTAACGTTCATGTTCTGAGTCAAACTGAAAGCTGCTGTGGTTTGTGTTCTTGAGAAATGTGTTTGATCTGTTGGGTGGACAAACATCATGCAGCCCATTTAGATGTGTGTTCAGTTTTGTGGGTGAAGGGCTTCTTCCTGTCCAACTACTACTGTATGAACAGACTCTTTAATCTATGGGAAAAAGACATGATGAGAAAGTGTATCTGACTCCTAATTTAATGCCCACCACACACCAGCTTACTGGTGGAGAGGAGACGAACAGCAGATATGGGGATTGTTAGGAGGCCAGTATCTGGCCAGGATGCCGAGGTCACACCTCTACTCTTTTCGAAAGACATCCTGGGATGACCACAGAGAGTAAGGACCTCGGTTTAATGTCCCCGTCGCTACAGTGGGGCATTAGGACCCACACATGTTAAAATACAGTTTATTGTTTTTAAATCAACACAATAAATGAAAATGTGAGCTTTGACTAGACTAGACTTTGACTAACTAATCTCTTCCACCTTCACACTGTGTTTTGTCACATTTTGAATTTCAAAACTTGAAGTCAAACATTCTTAACAGGAACACTGATGTTTCCTGTTGAGCTCAGTGCTGTGATGATGCTTTAGCTGCTGTTTCTCACAAATCCACTGGGCGACTTATCATTTAAATCAACATCATAAAATTAATGTCCAAAGTAGAAAGATTTGTTGTTCTGCTACACCAGCATGACACAATGCTGCAGATTTAATGAGATGGGGCGAGACACTGCAGGAGAATAGTGTAAATATGTATTATTTATATATATAATATATATATATATACATAGCCAGGCCCACTTGTGGCACCGACACAGTTTCTGTGTGTGGGGGACTTCCTAGTGCTATTTTGCCATCATATGTTACCATTGTACAGTCATACAATGAGCACATTTAGCCCAGTGCACAGCATTGTTTTAGATATTTGCAAAGGAGCAAAGCACAGAGCAGTGCACAAGAGCATCTGAACAGTAGCGGAGCTTGTTTTTGAATATATAGACATTTAGTTCATGTCTGTTTGTTTTATTTGTTGATTTGTTATGCACTTCATTTTACATCCCTGTTCCTCATGTATATATTATAGGCCTAGCCATTACAGTGACTGAGTAATAGCTACTAACCCTGAACCTATCCCTAAACCAACTTTTTTGGGTAAGTACACTGCAATTGCACTGTAAAAAAAAAAAAAAAAAACAAAAAAAACACATAACATCTAATCGTTATTTGCATTTAATAGATAACACTTTCAGTAAACCACTTTCAGTTGACCTGTAAACGCTGTTTTATGCATGATTTAGAGACTGAGTTTTTCCGTACTGTAAACAGTTTTGACCAGCAGGCGTCACCAGTGTGATGTTTGGAGCGATTCGAAACAGTGAATCATTTTGCGAAGCATTTGGATCAATTGATTCAAAGCTTCGAAAAGGTCCGTTTCACTACGGGAGTCAATAAATGCCATTGACATTCAGTATAGATAAATGCACGCAAATCCAAACGCAATTAGTTCGCATATCAACGTATAGAAGAATGTGCAAAATATACTGATCCTTGCTAAAATATAGGCAGTTGTATATTGTAAGAATTATTTATACTGTTCAAAATATATAT
>NW_024879381.1:735744-736073 GCF_018340385.1 Cyprinus carpio
TAAAGATGAATTAAAAACTGGCTTTTTTTTGAATCAGGAGACATGTATCGTAGACAAAACACTGCCTCAGTGACATGTTGTTGCTTATGTTTTTTATTATTTAATATTTCTATTTGTTTTATTATTTAAGAATTCGATTAATTAGATGTACATCTCATTCCTCAGTGAAACTCTGCAGGATGATTAATTTATTTTTTTATGTTAATAGTCTAGTAATAGTTTTATTGCTATTATGAAATCCTTGATAGCAATAAAAGAATCTTCAATAATTTATTTATTTTTTTATGTTGTATAGTTATAGTTTTATTGCTATTATGAAATCCTTAATA
>NW_024879381.1:736399-736896 GCF_018340385.1 Cyprinus carpio
GACAGAGGCACGCAGGGTTTTTTTCCACTGGAGTACTCACGTGAAGGATGCGTGCACAACTAAATACTAATATTATCACGCTATAAAGGGTTTGCCTGCGCCTGGTGCGCCCCTCCCCCTATAACTGTTCTGTCTCGCGGAGGAGCTCATTTGTGTGCATCTGTGTGAAACACGCATAGGAAAAAAGAACGACAGAAAGACCGGCTCCCCTCCAGCCGCGACTCGGCTCCCATCGTTCATGTTTATGAGCCGTTCAAAAGAATCGGTTCGTTCGCGAACGTCACAACTCTAAAAAGAACGGCAGAAAGACCGGCTCCCCTCCAGCCGCGACATATGGCGACTTCCGGTCTGATGACGCGTCGTGAAAACCCTCTTATCCTGGACCTTCTGGAGAAGGGTTTGAGTGATAGTCAGGTATATGAGGTGGTTTGAACATGTTTAGAGCTTACAGGACTTAATTACAGGAGTTAGTGTCTGAGGATGAGGATGCTTCATCT
>NW_024879381.1:736958-742869 GCF_018340385.1 Cyprinus carpio
GGGTGGGTGGGACATTATAAATCACCCCCTCCCCTTATCGGTGATATCAATACAGATGCATCGCCCATGTGAGCAAGATACAGTAGGTGACGGTAATGTGAACGGCCATTGAACAAAAAGAGGAGTTAGAAAAGCCATTTTCTCCATTTTGACCTTGACTATGCAGGGGTTCTTCATTACAGCAAAGGGAACTAAGAGCATTTTATTTTTATTTTATTTGATAAAATCAACAATCTTTTTATTATTTTACTTTTGAAAATGGAGAATCTATTAATTTTCCTGTCGATTTTGTTCTACTATGGTAAGATATTTAAATGTTAAATCCTCTTCCATTTCCACCTATAATTAGTTTATATTCGATAGAGATGCTTTTATGTTTTTGTATTTTGCTCGCGGTGTGTTTTGATTGACTGTTGTAGACATTTATTTGCTATAATGGTATGTGCGTTCAAGTCATGTCGGATACATCGTATTTACGAGTTAAACGCACATGAACGCCACCACAAAGTCGTAATTACGAGTGGGAAGCTCAATGGATTGATGGATGCAACGTCTGTTGTTGACGGGTTTATTTTAGTTGACATTGATAGACAGGATAGCAATATAACAATTAATGTTTTTATGCGATACAGATTAAAGTGGCTTCATAAATTATTTAAAAAAAATTAAAAACGCAAAACACACCTGATACAAATTATTGCTATCTTGTAATTTATTAAAAGAAGGTACACCGCTATCCTGTTCTGACTAAACTTGAACGCACCCGACGTCGCAGTGACGACTTGTCAACTCCTAAGTACGACCTTAGGAGGACTTGAACGCAGCATAAGAGAAAAGCCAACGATGTGACGCACTCACAAATGTTATTTTCAGTTTCGTCACGCATACATTTTGGTAAAAAAAAAATCGAAAATGGGGACCCTATTAATGCCCGAGTCAAGTGAATTTTGCAATATTATTGCATTTTTAACTGCGTCACGATGCTCCTAATGCCTAGCTTGATTAAACGTTGATATTTTACATAAGTAATCAAGCCTACACCCAGGAACTTATATTTGTTTTTTGACAGCATTAAGCTGTTTCCATGCACTGAAAATGTTAACAGTGGGACTATATTAAACATTAATTTTGCATTCGTCAAGACGAATGCGCTGCCATCAAGTTTCTCATATGACAATAACGTTTATGCAAGCATCGTGAAAGTGAGTTAAAGGTACATTAAACTGAAATGCTTGTCTTACGCAAATCACGATAGTCATATTTCTCTTGTGTGGAAAAACTGTATCCCCATCCTTCCTCATACAAAAACAAATATCTTTCCTGCCTTTCTCCAAACAATGCCATGTCACATTTCCACATGCATGACAGACAAAGCTTTGATGAGGTCTCTCATTGTATCTGATGGAAACTATAGTTAATCTTGAACATTCTCTCCTACCAAAGGCAGCAGCTGGATGTCTGCAGCTTTCATTTGCATTGAAATATTGTCATTTTAGAAATGATTTGCTTGTGTGGTGTATTTCCATCTACATGCAGAGCAATGGCTTCGTGGATTACTTAACCATGAGATTTGGTTGCATTTAGCACACCACTGTAACAGCTAAACACTTCACACAACCTGGACGCAAATGCCAAAGAATGCCCTTGTGGCTCCCTTATCACCTCAGCAAAGTTATCAAAATCAGTCTCAACAACTCTAATCAGAGCTTTTCTCCCTGCACCTCTGTCTGCTCTTTTCTCTCATTTCCTGTGAGAGAGCAGTTGATGAGCGAGGAATGCAGATCATAAGAAGTCTACAAGCATCTGCATCTAAAACACTGGGTCAGGGCAGATTATAGTTTCTTACAGAACTTTTCCAAAAAAAAGTATCTAACATGCATCATCAGAAGTTGTTCAACTTAGAATATAATTGTTCAGCTTGAACAACAATTTATAAATTGATACAGTCCAAATAAATCACTCAAGACTTTTTTATATGTTGCATTTTATGAAACATTTTAGGTATTCTACAAAATAATCATAATCAAAATATTTATACTACATTTTCATACATTCATCTAGGATTTCTTTGGTTACTAATCATACCTATATCCCACTTTATAATGATGGTTATCACAGGCATAATCCATCACAGGCATAATCCATAGGCATACACACACACACACACACACACACACACACAGAGAGAGCAGTGGGCAGCCATTTATGCTTCGGAGCCTGGGGAGCAGTTGGGGGTTCAGTGCCTTGCTCAAGGGCACCTCAGACGTGGTATTGCCGGCCTGAGACTCGAACCCACAACCTTAGGGTTAGGAATTAATCGCTCTAACCATTAGGCCACGACTTCCCCCTTAATTATTAATTGTTATATTAAACTGAATTATTCAGAGGAAGTTAAACTATGTACATGTAGGGTATTGTACATGCAATTTTTTTTACATGTCAATGACCCTAGTAATGAGGGTCTTATTGTTCTTCATTTCTAAGCTTTACAGCAACTTTTGAGGAAGTGATGAGCAAGGTTTCTGCGGCCTTCACCAAATGAGTATTTTTTTTTCCTATGATGCCAATACCATATATTTACCTTTTAGAAAAGTTATCAAGAAACATAGTTTTAAAGGCAAAACAGAAGAATGTAAAAGGCTGTTGACTCATAACAATACCTCAATAAATCAATGGTTGAATTCTGTGCTTAGATGAACAGTTACAATCTAAGCATAACTTGAGGCTGATGTTATTAAAACAATGTTGATCTTTTCTAAATGTACGATTTTGTATATTTAAAGTGCATAAATTATGTTAGAATATGCCCTGACGGTGTGATTTCTATATAGTGTAGCTGATTATTGTTGTATTTCTTATAAAACAAACAAAAAAACAAAAATCTTCATTAAACTAAAAATGAATGAAGTGTATCCTGTGGCTGAAGGTCTACAAGTGAGATCTGTCCATCTTGACTGCTCTTAATTCACTCCTCTGCAGACGCCTTCTTTCAGACTTTTGATAGACTGGCTGATATTTCTCATTCTGTCCTTTTCTTAAGTCCTGCCCCTTTGAAACATCTGTTTTGAAGCATGTGTCGCATGTGTATAACAGACACCAGTAGCACTTGAGAGTAGCCTGCAAAGGAACATCTCATTGGTTTTACTGAACGAGTGTGTAATAAGTGTAATATTCATTATGAAGACAAGAAAATAGTTGGTAGCATGATTTCACAAATGTATGTATAGAGAAAGAGGATAAAATATGAATCAGCATGTGTTGAATGATGTGTGTTACATTATGAATCCAGAAATATTTCTCTACTCACAATCTTTATATAGAAAAATATTTCACTGCATTTTTCTGTTGTGTGTTTTGTTTGGTTTATGATTGTTTGTTCATTTCTTCTTCAGGTTCATCTGGAGTTAGTGCAGGTGATGTGTCAGTGTCAGTGAATGTGACGGAGGGAGATTCAGTCACTCTAAACACTAATGTTACAACAAACCAACATGAAGATATTAAATGGTATTTTAATGACACTCGTATCGCTCAAATCAGTGGAGATCTCAGTAAGATCTGTACAGATGATGAGTGTAAAGATAGATTCAGAGACAGACTGAAGCTGGATCATCAGACTGGATCTCTGACCATCACAGACATCACAACCACAGACTCTGGTGATTATAGACTAGTGATAATCAGCAAGGCAGCATCAGTGAAAAGATCTTCAGTGTTGCTGTTAATGGTGAGTCATTTAATAAAATGTTGCTAATAGGGAGATTATACATGTTTTAAGCACATACCTGTGTGTTTTTCCACTTACCTTATATTCACATAAATGATATAGATACTTCCTTTAAAACACATTTAGTGTTGATTTGTAATTTGTGTATCGGCTTTAGCATTGTTGTTAGTTTTAACAGTTAGTTTTGCAGTTGTGCTCTGAAACAATTACAGCTTCATCATATAATATCTGATGTCAGCCTTAAGTTGAGTATTTATAATGTAAAATCAGTATAAAAATGTGTTTTGTAAGTATAAAACTTTGATAAATGTTGTTTGTCAGGTTCAAAGTGAAGAAAGGTTTGTGCAATAGCATTCATGCTTTCTAAAGTTCTCCTCAGGTTATGTACGGTTTTTTTTCATCATCAGAGCATCTCTCCAGCAGCTGTTGGCTTCAGGTTTGTGATGTTCCCTACAAGCTCGACAAGATGAAAAAGAAGACCAAGTCTGTAGTGGCGGAGGACAGCCCGTCACCTTGTGATCCCGTGCAAATAACAAAAACCCAAAATGATGTGATGACGCGGGCATTGTCGAGGAGACTCATCAGCCGAAATCACTGGAGATCAGGAGTAAGATCTGTACAGATGATGTGAGTGTAAAGAGAGATTCAGAGACAGACTGAAGCTGGATCATCAGGACTGGATCTCTGACTCATCATGAACACCCAGAACCACAGACTCTGGAGATTATAAAGAGTACTGATCAGTAGCAGCAGCAGTGTTGTTGTTGTGACCAGTTTAAAGAGCTTCAACATTTCTATCACCGGGTGAGCATAATTCTATGCATTTGAAAGTGCATTTTTAAAATACATTTCTGTGTTTTATATCAATCCAAAATAGCAGCTTTTCCACTTTCTTCGGCAAGTAAAGTGAGTCAGAATGCTAACACTGAGTGTATGCGTGAGGCCAATATGTATGGACCCCTGAGCTGGGAGGTCAAAAATCAAGCTGCATGTGGCACCTCGGACAGGGCAGCACTACTCTAAAAAGCCTGCCCTCAACACACCTTCCAGAATTAAACATCACAAAACCCCACTATTTCACCAGCCATTTTTTCCTGACAGCTCAATGATGTGATGCTATTTTAGGTGATGTTCTCCATAAACACACTAGAACTCACCACTTATCAGTTAAAGCAATATCATACAGCTGATGACTAAAGCAGAAAAGTGTAAAAACTTGAAAAAAAACTACTCTCTACTATTACTCTCTAGTAATAATGACTTATTTACTCTTTCAGTTTCAGGTCTGTCTGCAGGTGAAAAAGCAGGAATTTGTGCTGCTGTCCTGCTGCTTATAGTTGCATCTGTTTGTGGGTTTTATTTTTACAAGCGTCGAGTAAAAAGAAAAGGTGAGTATTACATTAGTGATGGGAAGTCTGTTTTTTTTTTCTCTGTGAACTGATTCTTTCAGGCCGCTTGTTTAGATTAAATATATTTCATATATATATTTAATCTAATTAACNNTATGTATATGTTTTTTATTTTTTTAAGTGCAAGGGTGCCAATAGTTTTGGCCACATCTGTATATTACTGTAGAACAGAAGATGACAGTGTAATTCAGTTTATCATATTCATTAATATTTAAGAAAATAACATCATATTTTCTGCAAACATAAAAAGAAATACACTTACACAGTTCCTAGTCTATTTTTTGTGTAAGTGAATCATTAGTCCTGTTCATGTCTTTTACCTTCTGTGAATCTGTTTTCTTACAGGCGACTGGTGTTTATAATTTTTAACTGATGGATGTTGCTCATGAGAGGTCCTCTAATCACACTAATGCTCTAGTGATGAACACTTCCAATGACTCGTCCTCTAATCACACTGATGCTCTTGTGAAGAACACCACCAGTGACTCGTCCTCTAATCACACTGATGCTCCAGTGATGAACACCACCAGTGACCCGTCCTCTAATCACACTGATGCTCCAGTGAAGAACACCACCAATGACTTGTCCTCTAATCACACTGATGCTCTAGTGAAGAACACCACCAATGACTTGTCCTCTAATCACACTGATGCTCTAGTGACGAACACCACCAATGACTCGTCCTCTATTCACACTGATGCTCTAGTGAAGAACACCACCAATGACTCTTCCTCTAATCACACTGATGCTCTAGTGAAGAACACTTCCAATGACTCCT
>NW_024879381.1:743231-745543 GCF_018340385.1 Cyprinus carpio
CTAATCACTCTGATGCTCCAGTGAAGAACACCACCAGTGACTCCTCCTCTAATCACACTGATGGTCCAGTGAAGAACACCACAAATGACTCGTCCTCTAATCACACTGATGCTCCAGTGAAGAACACCTCTAATGACTCGTCCTCTAATCACGCTGATGCACTAGTGAAGAACACCGCCAATGACTCGTCCTCTAATCACACTGATGCTCCAGTGAAGAACACCTCCAATGACTTGTAATGCAATCACACTGATGCTCCAGTGAAGAACACCGCCAATGACTCGTCCTCTAATCACGCTGATGCTCTAGTGAAGAACACTTCCAATGACTCCTCCTCTAATCACACTGATGCTCTAGTGATGAACACCACCAATGACTCGTCCTCTAATCACACTGATGCTCCAGTGATGAACACTTCCAATGACTCGTCCTCTAATCACGTTGAGATGGAGCCTGCGGCTGCCAGTAAGATCTAACATTACTAATTATTTTGATACGTTCAGGGGAAGTGAAGAGAGGATGGAGAATGGAGAGATTTTCTTGTTTCCAATCCTCTCTTCATCATAAGACAATCTCTTGCTGCGTGTGCATTAAGCATGTGGCCTAAATATTAAGTTATTTAAACTTAAATTAAAAAAAGAACATTAAACTCTGAGTTTTTATACCCTGAAGTGGTATTGAGGGTAGAAGTTCCCTTGAGCAAGGCACTGAACCCCCAGTTGCTCCCCGGGCGCTGGATATAGCTGGCCACTGCTCCGGGTGTGTGTGCACTTCTTGTTGATGGCAGTGAGCTGGATGTTGCTGCCCACTGCTCTGGTTGTGTGTGCACTTGGATGAGTTAAATGCAGAGCACCAATTCCGAGTAATATCGTTATACCAACCGTGCTATCTGACAGCGAGTTTACACACATCACAATCCTACATGTCTGTGCCTCCTGTCACTCACTCAGGCCTTGTTTACACTTGGTATTAAGGCTGCATTTACACTGCAAATGCCCAAATCAGATTTTTTGACAGTATTCAATTTTTTTGATGACCCGCTTACATCTTCGTTCTATTAAAAGTTACCTGTATCTGATATCTGCATTTACACTACATGGGCTTATCTTGAAAACTGCTTAACAATGTTTACACAGTTGTCAAGGATATGAAAGCAAATGTGGGCAGCCACACCAGGGGAGTTTTCAGGAGTCATGATATTACTGCGCCGAGGTTGAAGTGCTTTACCGATTAATAATTGGCTTTTATTATTCAGAAGACGTGGATAAGAGTGGATAGAGTGGCCATATTGGGCGTTGCATTTTTCCCTGTTCAAAACTATACGAGTGACACATCTCAGGTATTCTATAGTCGTTGGTAATATCTGATCTGTGCACAGGTGCATGCACAGATCCGAAATAAGTTTTCATAAGGTTGTGTCATTTCGATACTCGGAATTAACAGGCTTTCGAAATGCTGCAGACCCTTTTTTTTGTTTGAATGTTGTTTGGACATATATTTTCTGTGCCACATGAGAGGAAAAAATTCAGAATTGGGTAACTTGAACCATGCAGTGTAAATGTATCCTAATTAGATGTTAGACGAGGGAAACACATTCCCATTCACACCAGGAGTTTAAATCTGTCTCTTCTGTCCACTTTTGACCACTTCAGTCCTGATTTCTTTTGAGGGGAGTGTCTGTGGGCCTTTTCTGAGCCTTCGTTCTAAAATCAGTGACACTCATCTCATTCAGTCCTGTTGAAGCGTTCTGTTACGGCCCGCCACAATCTAATCTAGAAATCAATACTCGTGCATTGTTTACTGCCATGATGGCACACGTACATCACAAAGATGTCTATTTGATGTCTATTTTTAAATCTGCAAGACTTATATTTCACATTATGTCTGTTTTTACATCTGCAAGACTTATATTTCACAAGATGAATAAAGTATTAAAGGAACGTAAACGACAAGAAATCACCTGCATCATTATTATAGATGCTCTCAGTCTTAAAGTGACAGCTGTGACATTAATGTCATTTAAACAACAAAAGACAGAGTGAAAGTCATTGTTAGACCTGACTGAAAAACTTCAAGCACTGGTTTTATTTTGTATATTTGTTCTATTGTATTTATTTGTGCCATTGGTTGTGATTTGTTTATTTGTTTTCATTTTATTACTTGACCTCACTTGAGATGTGTTTGATATGATTTGATAATGTTTGAACTTAGAAAGAAGCTAGTGGCTTTTTCTGAAAAACATGCAACTTAAGACAGTACAGTAACTACAGTAAACGAATACAGTACTACAGTAAACTAAAATAATGTAATTA
>NW_024879381.1:745721-751254 GCF_018340385.1 Cyprinus carpio
CATTAACCAATGTTAACAAATGACACCTTATAGTAAAGTGTTACCATAATAATAATAATAATAATAATATCATATTCAAACTGTTTGTCTTCCTAAAATATAATGTGGACTGAGACAATATCAAACTCACAAAATGTGTGCCAGATCGACTTTCATACATATTTTTAATGACAGAAATGTCTTAGTTTATAGTATCATATCGAAGTTGCAGCATTGTAAAAAAATAAAAAATAAAAAAACTACACTGTAAGACCTATAAATGCCTTGACATACCAGTTATTTTGTTCCATTTGAGGACATGCACTTATAGTTTCTAGCATTAGCTGTTTACGTTTAAATGTTGCCCAGATGGGCGCACAGCTGCAACAGAAGAGATGCAGAAAAACTGCTGCTGCAAGTGTTGTTAATTGATATTGTTGACGTTAATACAAAAGACTGATATTATGTTGTTATTGTCCCAAGTGTTTTATTATTATTTATTTATTTATTTTTTTTTACTCATCCAGCATCTTACCAAGCAAGCTGCCATTAAGATCAACCGTGTTTACACAATAACACCAACCAGAGTTAACCAGCTCGAGAAATCATTTACTTCATAATAAATTCTGTATGCATGAATGATGAGGGTTGTGTTTGAATGATGAAATAGCATGTGAAACACCTAATGCCTTAGTCCTCAGGAAAAGTGCAACAGCACACGATAAAACAACAACAAATTGTCATGTTTTATAGTCTTCATGCATTTTATATATATGTTTTTGTATTTTTTTGCATTGTACTTGTACTTTTGTATTTTAAGTTTTTGTATGTTTTTATACGCTTTATACATTTGTGTATTTCTGTAATAAATGACATTAAAACATCAGATTGAGTGGAATCTGTGAGTTTTATTATTATTAATTTTTATTTATCTATTAAGCTAATATTTAACTTGTTTTAAAATTTATAATAAAACTGTTTAATAATGTTTTTGGAAAGCATGCTGGCAAACTCTCAGTAAGGAACAGTGATACATTTCCACCCACTTTACAAAAAATAAAAAATAAAAAAAACTCAGTGGTGTCCAACGTTAAATTCTGCTTATCACAGTTTTTTTTTTTCACAACGATGAAACAAGACGTCTACATTTTTAGTAGATTCTCACAGACGACTGACAAATCCTCTAAAATGGGGCCTATTATTAATACCAGTGTGCCCATTCTCACACTGTCAGTTCAAGTCTGATTACAGGTGCTGGTCATATAAATAGAACATCATCAAAAAGTTGATTTATTTCACTAATTCCATTCAAAAAGTGAAAGATGTATATAACATTCATTCATTACACAGAGTGATATATTTCAAATGTTTATTTCTTTTAATTTTGATGATTATAACTGACAACTAAGGAAAATCCCAAATTCAGTATCTCAGAAAATTAGAATATTACTTAAGACCAATACAAAGAAATGATTTTTAGAAATCTTGGCCAACTGAAAAGTATGGGCATGTACACACACATCTTTTCCTTCCCTTCGCCTCTCTATTAATGTGCTTGGACACAGAGCTCTGTAAACAGCCAGCCTCTTTTGCAATGACCTTTTGTGTCTTGCCCTCCTTGTACAGTCAATGGTCGTCTTTTGGACAACTGTCAAGTCAGCAGTCTTCCCCATGATTGTTAGCCTACAGAACTAGACTGAAAGACCATTTAAAGGCCTTTGCAGGTGTTTTGAGTTAATTAGCTGATTAGAGTGTGGCACCAGGTGTCTTCAATATTGAACCTTTTCACAATATTCTAATTTTCTCATAGATACTGAATTTGGGATTTTCCTTAGTTGTCAGTTATAATCATCAAAATTAAAAGAAATAAACATTTGAAACATATCAGTCTGTGTGTAATGAATGAATATAATATACAAGTTTCACTTTTTGAATAGAATTAGTGAAATAAATCAACTTTTTATGATATTCTAATTATATGACCAGCACCTGTAAATTTTAAAATCATAAAAACAAAAACAAATGATCAAACAAATAACTGACCAAACAAACAGCTTGAGATATGAAAGTGGCTCAGTGGAGGATTCACTTCCTGTGGTTGTTTTTTTTTCATTATAGACATTTATTCTCCATGACTTTTAACATTTAATACTTTTCATGACTTTTCCAGGCATTAAAAAAAAAATCAAAGATCTCACAATATCTTAGTTGTCTGATTTGATCTGAGATAAAAGCAAAGTGAAAATAGTCTAATCTGATAAGTAGCAGTAGTTTGTTACTCATATCTGCAACATGTTATATTAAGCCTTAAAAAAAGCATTAATAACTTACTGATCAGATGGCACCAGCACAAACAGAACAAAACAAACATGTGAAACATTTTCTTCAGTAGTTCACTGTCTGTTCTGATAAGACCATCTGTTGAAAACACTCCTCCCAGAACAGGTTTTGAACTCCCTACTTCACTTGCACATTCTTTGTGTGTGTTATACAGTTACATATAAATGCTCTTCTGTCCTGTAGACTACTTATAGACTTGAACTCTTCCTGACAGTGAAAAACAATCTTGATCTTTATCATTTAACTTTGGTAATGTCTAAAAATGTATAGTTGTCGGATTATATTAATTATTACTCATATTAATAGAAGAGTGGTATGTTATGTCAGTTTCCTTGAATTACATGGTGACATGGATCTTACTGACTTTAAAATTGTGTTATAATTAAACAACATTACCTATATATCAGTTATTGTGTATATGGAACAATAAAACAAGCAAGTTGGCAGTTTTACTGAGGTGTGATTGTACCAGCTCATAAAGAAGTCATACTGAAACATCCTGTTAAAAAAAGCAAGTTTGCAGTTTTACTGAGGTGTGATTGTACCAGCTCATAAAGAAGTCATACTGAAACCTCCTTAGATGTGTGTTTAGTTTGCAGGTGAAAAGTTTCTTCCAGTTCTTGCTGCTATGAACTTTAGAGTTTGACTTCCTCTCTAGATAAACCTGCTTTAGAATAAAATAAAGTAATAAATCAATCAATCAAAACTGATGTATGAAAAGTCAAACAAGATTCATTTACATTACATTTATTCATTTGTCAGGAAAACATCAAGTGATTCATCATCATAAGATGGCAATAAACACGAGAAGTTCCGGTTATACAGTACATGTCTTTAGTTTATCTATTTTTTTTTTTTAGACGCTCACAGATGAGATTGCTGTTGTTTCTTGAAACTTGTGGGGGATTCGTCTGTCCGTATGGTTTGACTTCCTCTTTAGATAAAACTGTTTTGACTTCCTCAAAACGTCCTTAAGGGTGATTTTGTTCCTCTCTGTGATGGCTCACTGCTCAAGCAGGATTCTCGAGGGTGTATAGACACGTAAGAAAGAGCGGAGGTACGTGGGTGTAGAGCCTGTGGCTGTTCTGTAGGAAAGCACCAATGACTTGAACTTGATGCAAACTGCAACTGAAGCCAGTGCAGAGAGATGAGAAACAGTGTGACAAGGGCTGTCTTGGGCTCATTGAAAACAAGACGTGCTGCTGCATTCTGAATTACTTGCAGAGGTGAAAAGTGGACGATACCACTGAAGAAAGAAGAGAAGGAGAAAGATTTGAGGTTTCTAAATGAAATTGGCAGAGGGGTTGGTGGTGTGATGGAAGGTAGATTAAAAGTGATAATGAAACTATCGAAGACATGCAAGGGTTTGACCAAGATGTTATCTGTGATACAATTGCGTGTAAAGATAAGATCAAGCTGGTTACCTGATTTATGAGTACCTGTGGTGTTGAGCTGCTGAAGGTCGAAAGAGGCAAGAAGAGAGTGGAAATTACCAGGATGTGACCTCACAAGGCGGATGTTGAAGCTGCCAAATAATATAGATCCTCAGGGAGTAAAGATAGCAACATATAGTTAGTGTTTTTATTTCTTGTGTCGTTTGTTTTTGGTGCAGTTTTATTTGGTAGGAAATGCTTGTTTGTTTACTGTGTTGAGACGTGCTGCGTTTGGTCTCGTACTCTATCTTATACCTTGTCAGTGTTGTGCGCTTGATTAGGCCTTTGTTGTGATAAACAGTAAAGTGTGTTCAGCTGAATTCAATTTCCGTTTTGTCTGACGGGGTATAAAAAAGGTTAGTATACCGCGACAGAGTGTACTGCTGTTAAGCCCTTGTCTCGTGGGGACCAAAAGAGTGTGAAGCATCTCATCGACTCTACAGTTCAGCTCCCACCAAGGCAGGGGACACCGGCCAGGGACATAAGCACGCTTTGGTGTCATTCTCTTCCCTTCTACTTGTATTTAAAAAGCTACTGTTTTCAGTTTTTATAACCAATTCTTACTATGTGTTTCCAGATCCCTACTATCACAACCACTCGCAAACCACGCATCACATAAAGTAGGCAGCGCAATCTTAACAACCTGCACACTTTGCCTATGTCTGCTAATACACTACTTTCTTTTTCTATTGGTCTCTGGAATTGCCAGTCTACTGTAAACAAAGCCGATTTCATTACTTCTATTATTAGTCATTCAAAGCTAATTCTCATGGCCCTGACAGAGACCTAGACCAAACCAGAGGACACTGCTACACCTGCAGCACTCTCCAATAATTTCTCATTTTCCCACTCCCCCCGTTTGACTGGAAGAGGTGGAGGTACTGGTCTGCTCCTCTCTAATGATTGGAAATGTACTCCTTTACCATCTTTGGGTAACAACCTAGACCACTAGGTAACTTTTTGGAAGAATTAGATGTGTTGCTGTCAACCTTTCCTGAGGATGGTACTCCCCTAGTTATGCTTGGAGATTTCAACATCCACCTAGATAAACCTCTATCTCCTGACTTACACACTCTGCTTGCCTCTTTTGATCTCAACCAAGTGTCAACTACTGATAATCACAAATCAGGCAACCAACTGGACCTTATTTACACATGACACTGTTCCACTGATCATGTACTGGTTACTCCACTGCACACCTCGGATCACTTCCTCCTCACTCTTAACCTCAACATGGTCCCTGACACATCACTTATCCCTCCACATGTCATCTTTCAACGTAACCTACGCTCACTCTCACCCTCCCGGCTATCTGCAATGGTTTCATCTTCGCTTCCTTCCCCTAAACTGAACATCTTTTGATGCTAACAGTGCTACTGATACTTTATGCTACACTCTTACATCTTGTTTAGACACTGTTTGCCCCTTGTCTTCCGGGCCAGCCCGTACCACCCCTTCTGCCCCTTGGTTATCTTATGTTCTACACGAATATCATTCCAAGCTTAGAGCAGCTGAAAGGGTGTGGCACAAATCCAAAAATACTACTGACCTTAATGTGTTTCAGTCAATCCACTCTTCCTTCTCTGCTAATGTCTCCACTGCTAAAAGGACATACTACCATAACAAGATTAACAATTCATCTAACTCTCACATGCTTAGTAAAACATTTTCCTCGCTCCTTTGTCCTCCTCCTCCTCCCCCTCCTGCATCAACTCTAACAGCTGATGACTTTGCCACGTTTTTCATTAATACAATTAAAAACATCAGTGCACAATTTTCCT
>NW_024879381.1:751395-752063 GCF_018340385.1 Cyprinus carpio
TAGACTATTGCAATGCTCTCTTGGCAGGTCTTCCAGCCAGTTCTATCAAACCTTTACAATCAATTTAGAACGCGGCAGCAAGATTAATTTTTAATGAGCCAGAAAGAATACACGTCACACTCTGTTTATCAAGTTTGTGTATCCCTCCACACTGGTGTTTTTCCCTCAACATTTAGACAGGCTCGTATAACTCCACTACTTAAAGTCCAAATGAAATCAAAATTGACCATATTTACTTTGTTTGCCTAAATTGATCGTTCTGTGGTGAACAATTCATCCATGCAAGTCAATCCACAGAAAATTTTTTGGCTTCGTAATCTTTAATCAAAATCTGAAAATGCCCCTACCCTTTACCTAAATTCATTACTTCAGACTTATGTGCCCTCTAAGCTTGCGTTCTGCAAGTGAACATCGCTTGATTGTGCCATCTCAAAGAAGCACAAAGTCACTTTTAANATGACGTAGGTTTGACGGTTTGGGTGTCTGCTTAGCATCCGTAACCACACCCCTCCAACTGACAGTAGACAGGCTGCCTGTGTGTTTGCGTGCAACTCAATCCGAGCAGCTGAGTCCTTAGCAATCTTCAAGAATCGGCTTAAAACACATCTCTTACATCTTTATTTGACACTCTAACTTTAGCACTCACTATTCTAATTCTATTTAAAATA
>NW_024879381.1:752094-752207 GCF_018340385.1 Cyprinus carpio
ACTATTTTTCCTCATTTAGTATTCCGTTTCTCTCGGAAATACGTCACAACACTGGAGAAAAGTCATTTGCAACTTCCGGTTCACGCGGACTTTAAGAAACCCACCCTCAACCA
>NW_024879381.1:753121-753888 GCF_018340385.1 Cyprinus carpio
ATAATAATAATAATAAAATCTAACTAGCTTTCTAATCTTTTTATATTCTCTGTTTCTCTGTTTCTCTGTTTTCTTTTTATTTATTATACAATTAACAAAAAAAAAAACCTCTAACACTAGTTTGCTCTATTATTTTTCTATTCTATCTGTTTTCTTTTTATTTACTATATTATTTAAAAGCCCTTGCTACGTGTACTGTGTTTAAGATAACTGAGACTTGTTAAAGCACTTTTGTTGTTTTTGATTGCTTCCATTGTCCTCATTTGTAAGTCGCTTTGGATAAAAGTGTCTGCTTAATGACTAAATGTAATGTAATGTAATATAGTTTTTTCTAAGAAGTTTCCTAGTTGACCTGGGCCCAGTTGACCTGGGGGGTGTTGCTGTAGTTGAAATGGTGGTATTAAGCAAAACACGAGAGTGTGACTGTAACAGCAAATGACAAATCACTATTTACTGAGTTTGGAGAGAGGTCAGGAAGTTTTAAATATTCTTACAGCCACTGTCCATGCCTTACTAATTAGCACAGCAAAGTGTATAGCATGCAAAAGGAATGAAATCGAAAATACTGTGGTACACTTAAGTGCAGATTAACAGGTAGAAAGGTGTTTTTGTGGTTTATAATTAATGATATCGGAAATCAATATAGAAAGAAATAATCAAACATAGAATTTATATAACAACAAATAAATTTGTGTTTTAAAAACAATACATTCTTTCATCAATATTGCAATAAAAAGTTAATCAAATACTATTTTAAATAGCATTTA
>NW_024879381.1:753902-754035 GCF_018340385.1 Cyprinus carpio
CACTATGATTTTTTTTTTTTTTTTTTGTAGCGGGACTTTTAATTTGCACATAGAAAAGCAAAACAATATAAAATCACATTTGTATATTGTTCTAAATATAGTCTCATTGTTCAGCAATGATTTGGGCACAAGC
>NW_024879381.1:754364-758422 GCF_018340385.1 Cyprinus carpio
GGCTCATGTTTCAACCAGGCTCCCGATCGAATCTTTAATTTGTCTGGTTCACGCTACAATACACTTAAAAAAAAAATAAAAAAAATAAAAACATAGCTTACTGGTCTAACTTAATAAAATATTCCATAGCCTGAGATGGCACAATACAATTTCTTGTTATTTTAATGTGTCTTTATTTGACTGGAATTTACAAAATGTTGGTAAACTTGGAAAAATGGAAGAGTGGAAAAGGCACCGATTTCTGGAATTAGGGTAAACATTTAGGCGCTCTGGCCGTGCCCACTGACAAATCGCTTCAATTCACGGATCAGAGTTCACAATTTAGAGGTAAAACTGGACTCCTACCCATCAAAAAACATTGACTGTTAAAGGGATAGTTCACCCAAAAAAAAAGAAAATTCTGTTATTAATTACTCGCCCTCATGTCGTTCTAAACCCGTAAGACCTTCGTTCATCTTCACAACACAAATTAAGATATTTTTGATGGAATCTGAGAGCTCTCTGACTCTCCCATAATGTAATTACCACCATCAAGGTCCAGAAACATAGCAAGGATATCGGTAAAATAATCCATGTGACATCAGGGGTTCGATCGTAATTTTATGAAGCTACGAGAATAGGTTTAGAATGACTTCTTCTTATGGGTTTAGAACGACATGAGGGTGAGTAAATTAATGACATCATTTTGATTTTTGGTTTTAGTGTGAATTTTCCCTTTAAGGTAGTTGGAAAGGATTATTCCTCAATTAGTCCTTAGTTTTTTTTTTTTAATTGGCTCCCTTCATTTTCAACATTTTCAACATTTTCTATCTGTATTCACAAAAAAAAGATTAAATTTGTATGATTAAAAGTGTATGTATTTTTACAATTACTCAATCAATTGTGGAGTAATACTGACCCCAAAGACCAGGGGCCTCATTTATAAAGCTTGCGTACGCACAAAACGGGGCTGAAAACATGCGTACGCCAGTTCCTGCGCAAAAGGTGGGATTTATAAAGAAAAACTTGACGTGAAAATATGCGCACCTACACGCAAACTCTGACCCATGCGTACGCACATTTTGAAGACAAAGCAGTTTGGCGACACTGATGGTGAGTTGAGGAACTGACTGTGGATAAAGGGAATTAACCCTTTGCAAAATGGCAAAATTTACTTTGACATATTTCAATATTTACAATATTTACAAGTTGCTCATAGGTCCCGGTTACAACAAAAAATACAAATAACATTCCGGTACCAACCCAAGTACTTTTCAGTTTTAGGATTTTTGGCAACCGGGACATATCAGTGGGAAATAGGCGACAGGTAACTAAGTGTACTTTTTTTTAAGCAAAACCTTATTGATTTTAACATTCCTATTAATTTTTCATAGGTCTGGGATTTCACAGCCATCCCTAAGCTCATTAATGCCTGCAGTTTTGAAAGCGATTATTCAAATGACCAATCGATACATAAAGTTTCCTTACACTGTTGGAGAACAGGCCAATATCAAAAGGAAATTTGCAGCAATGTCCGGTTTCCCAAATGTAATTGGCGCAATCGACTGCACTCATATTGCTATAAGGGCTCCATATGTAGATGAATTCATTTATGTGAATCGCAAACATGTGTATTCAATAAATGAGCAAATTATATGTGACGCCAACTTGACTCTAAGGAATGTTGTGGCACGATGGCCTGGTTCTACACATGACTCTTTTATTCTAGCGCACAGCAGTGTAGGGAATCAACTTAGGGCAGGTGCCGTTCGCGATGGCTGGCTTCTGGGTAAGTAAATGCATATAATTGTTTTTACATAACAGTTAAAGCCTATTGTACAAATAATCTGTTATACTTTACAGGTGACAGCGGTTACCCGCTCAGGCGCTGGCTACTCACCCCATTGATACCCACGCTCGTGCGCGCTCAGTAGTTGAGAGAGCCATTGGCCTCCTCAAGTGTAGATGGCGTTGCCTTGATGCTTCGGGTGGTAGACTTTTATATCAACCAAAAAAAGTATGCCAGATCATCATGGTGTGCGCTATTTTACATAACATTGCACTGATGAATGGTATCCCTGTTCCTCCCAACCTACCACAACACCAACATGAAGAGCCTGACCCACACCCCCCTCCCCAACAAGAAGGACATCATCAGGGAGCAAGGCTCCGTCAGGAAGTATTGCGCCATTTGTGAAGAACAACAGTGCAAAGGTTCATTTTTTTTAACAAGATCTTTTAATGTAGATGCAATGTCACCCAGCACAACCCTTATTTGGTTAACCTCATCTGCGATTACAGTAATTGCATTAATGGTGTCTCTCTGTGTCTGCAGAACAGCCTCAGTCAGCACCCGGCCACTCCCAGCCGTGCCATACGGTCGGGACGCACTTATGCTGGGGACCTCGGGAAACTCCATAGCCCCTGCAGACTCTGCGCTGGGAGTTTCGTCACACTGGTCTCCCGCAGACTCTCCAAGAATAAGGACTAAACCAATTGTGTAATTTATTTTGTTTAACTGAGCACACAAGCAATAAAGTTATTTACCTGGTTCCCCTGTATCCAGCATATCTGTGTCTCCCTTCCTCTCAGACACAATGCCACACACACTGGTTTGGCAGAGAATCGAGGCCATTTGGGTCTCCATTGGGGACAAATCGGGGGCGCCTTTGCCCCTATCAGTCGCACACACACTCTGTCGGTGAGAAGCAAGCCGTTTCTTTGCTCACACCTTAAGATCGGACCATTTCTTTTTTACATCTGGAACCATTCTGTTTGCCGAAGCAACTGCGTTTACCGCAGCAGTGATGTGTTGCCACTCTAAATATTTCTTTTTTATTGGTAATTCCACTGCTGTGGCCACCAAACAAAATAGCCTTCCTTTCATCCACCTCACTCACAAGAACCTCTATTTCTGCCTCAGAGAAATTTCGCTTCTTGCCCTTGCTCTCCATTGCTGCCATGATTTTGTTTTTTAAAAACACAAATTTCCTTCCTCCTTTTAATATGCATGGCCAATGAGGTAATTTGCATTGTCTATATATGGTTGAATGTGGGCGGATAAAGGGTGGTAAATGATTTTTTTTTGCATGCGCAAATTATCAGGTAGGCTGTGATTTATAAAGTGAAAATTGCGTGCAGGTGTGTGTAGCATGGTTTTATAAATCTGAATATTTTTTTGCGTACGCTATTTTTGGCTTTTGTGCGTACGTAGAGTTTTAGTAAGGATCCTATGCACAGTTTTATAAATGAGGCCCCAGATTTGTACACAGGACATGAGGGACGTTTGCGGGTTAAATAAAACATCAGACAATAAAATCATATAATCATAGAGTTACAACATCTACCAGCAGGTGCTGCCGGAATGTTTAAAGAAGATTGTAATATTTGCTTTGTCATTTTTATTACTTAAATCACTATGAAATAAAAAAATGACAGTTCTTATATATTTAAATATATATGTGCCTGTGTAATCTTTAATCAAAATAGCCTCTCCCTCCCTTTGCCGATGACATCTCTCCTCTTCCCCGATGACACAAGTCTTTGCAGTAGGGTGGGACAACTTGTCACTGACATGAGTTCTACCAATAATGGGCAAACAATTCCCGCCCTACATTTTCTCTTGCTCAGGTCCGTACAGGTCCTTGCACTAACAGTCATTTTCCCAGAAAAGGTTTAATCGCGATTTACAAAATGGTCTTATGAAATAGAGAGGTGTTTGGGAGCCAAATGAGAGGAGTTAATTTTGTGTTTTTTTTTTTCCTAGGAACTACCAAAAGTCCAGCGTTTTGTGACCTTAGGGAGTGTGATGGATTGTAGCGTGGTATAAGGCTAGTTAGGTACGCAGGAGCTAAACCATTAGTAATAAGTAATATTTTGTTGTATTTTGTTGTCAAAATAATGGAGTTCATTTAGAATTATTCAGCTTTTTAGAACAATGTGCAAATGGCAATTTCATTGGCTGGCGCTCATCTCAGCAAATCAGTTCAACCGAACGCAGACAACGTGATTAATATTCATGAACCCAGCAGCTCATCAATCCGTAGTGAATTGTATATTGTTAGTATGGTAGTAGAATT
>NW_024879381.1:758946-759161 GCF_018340385.1 Cyprinus carpio
AGACAGGTAGGATCTAAACCATCTTAAAGCCTGCCCTTGGATACCTGTATAGTTTTGTAATCTCTCTATGAGTATGTCGTGATCTATGGTGTCGAACGCAGCACTAAGATCAAGTAAAACTAAGGCTCCTTTGCGAGTTGGCTGAGGCCCATTAAGGGGCCTGGTTGAGAACCATTGTCCTAAACCGTGGGTTAACATGACCTGTTTTAATACCT